>NW_015150849.1:50700-77229 GCF_000732505.1 Cyprinodon variegatus
ACATAAACACTATTAGAATGCTCTCATACACGCTACTACATACTTTGTATGAAAGCTTTTGAGTAGATTATATAAGAGGTCAATGTTTTCACTAGTTTATGTGAGAGCTTTTTACTAGTGTTTGTGTGAGGTTTTCAGTATATTATATGGAAGAGTGTAATTTAATATGTGTATATGCAAGTTAATTCTGATTTATGTCCCTGGGGGCACCTCATACATTCACACACACACTCACACACTCACGGTGGCAAGCTACATTGTAGCCACAGCTGCCCTGGGGCTCACTGACAGAAGTGGGGCTGCCGTACAATGGCGCAACCAGGCCCTCTGACCACCATCAGTAGACAATGCAGGTGAAGTGTCTTGCCCAAGGATACAACAACAATGAAAGTCAGACTTGGGGCTTGAACCGTCGACCCTTCGATTTCAGGGCAAACTCCTACATCCAACGCCACTGTTGCCCCATTTAATAGGCATCCCTTCTGGGGAGTGGTTACAGGGTTGTGCATTTGCATTTTTTTTATGGAGAGGGCAGGTCTTTTCAAAAATACTCGAAAATCCTCCACTTTACCTTTAAGTCTCAACTTTTCACAAAATCAGTAACACATCGGTTACCATGGTGATTTATTCTGTACAGCTAGCGAACTCCAATTGGTCACTGATTCTGTTTTCTTCTCTGAGTCTTTTAATAGTTTCATAAACCTAATTAAAGCAAACACAGTAAAGTGCTTCAGTTGTTTTAACATTATTATGGTAGTTTATACCATTTTTATCTCCATAATATTCTATGTGGACATTGTTACTGTTTGCTTTTGGTAGGTTTGGCAGAAAGGCCTTTAATAGGCTACTACTAAAGGGATTCAAAGAATTAGAGAAATACTCATATTGGCATTTTTCCCACCAGTTACCTGCATGAGCGTTACGACTTTTCTGAGGAAGACATCCTCTACCTTTACAGGCTGCTGGATCCAAAAATTCTGCGCCACACAGAACAGCCATGCTTTGACCGTTACTCAGATGATCTGTGCTGATCTCGGCTCAGATTTTCTGCTAATGTTATTTTGCTGTATGCTGTAGGAGAAATTGACAATCTTAGCAAAGAGACTATTTACCACGCTTTAGGAAGTGTGTATTTGGCCCCAAACCTTATACCCACAAGATGCTGATTGCATCATCTTTGATATCAAGTCTTCTTAGTCTCCAAAAACTGTCCTTTTCTAGATCCCTTCTCAAACAGGCCTCTCTTAGTTTAAATTAAATTAACTTTTTTGCTGCAGTGAACTCTGGAGAGGGTGGGCCACACCCTGTGCCAGACAAATGAGCATTTTTTTAACACAGAAAATTAGAGGATCAAATATTTGTGCAGACAATTTCATTGGTAAAGTTATGTGTAAATTGTGGTCATTATTTTATCCAGATTTTTCCAGTCTGCAAAATCTATTGATTCTGTATAAATATTGACGGGATGTGTAACAAAAGAAAAAACATTGATAAGTTTTATCTGCATCTAGACAAAGTCTTTAGCTCCATATGTCATTCATGGTGCCATTTTGTTCCCAGGACGCCCTGTTCCTGTCAAAGATTTACACCACAGGGACTAATGGGAAGGCAAGAGAGTCACATAAATCTATCACCTGTTTTCATATTAGCTTCCAATGTTGAATTTTAGGTTAATAGTTCATCTCGAAATATTCCACGTAAATCCTAAAACTTTTAGCTTGGCTTTGGATGGATAGGATGGGCTGCTCATGTTAGGTCGGGTGGCTTCATTTCTATCAGCTTTTGACCTTTGGTTGTTTCTCACCAAAATGTCTTTATTTAACATGCTGTTATAGTGGCTAACAAAAGTATTCACACCCAGTTCAACAGTTTTTTTTTTTACAACCAAAGAAATATTTTATTAGAATTTTATGTGAAAGACCAACACAAAGTGGTTTACCATTGCGAAGTAGAAAAAACATAGGATTTTTTTTTAAACTAAAAAAAACGAAAAGGGCAATATGCAAAAGTATTCAGTCCCCTGTGAATCTGATTTGTGGAACTACATTTTGCTGAAATAACAGATGCAGTCTTTTACGGTATTTAACGCTCCATACTTCTTTGCAAAACATCTAAAACTCAGATTAGATGGAAAGCATTTGTGAACGACTGTCTTTTTAAAGCCTAAACCTCCTTTAATCTTCTACATACCTTTATCCCTGACCTGTGTGTTGTTTTCCTTGGACTTCATGATGCTGTTTGCTTCCTAACAACTAAATATTGTGACTTGACTTAACTTGCCTCTGATGCCATCACAGAGCAGCTGTATTTGTACTGAGATTAGATAATCCAGGGGGGAACTTAGTCCTTAACAATCATCAGGTAACTTCTGAAGGCACTCGGAGAAAAGAGGGCTGAATACTTTTCCACATCAATGTAATTTCACATATTTCACATATTTATGAAAGATGTGTTTCTTACATAGCAGATGGAGTTTGAAACCCTTTTTTTTTATGTAAAACAAAGAAAAACAGTTGAATCCGATTTGCCCCTTGGGGGACCTGCAAGTGAAAGCAGCTCTAGAAGAGAAACATTCCCTTAAAGAAAAAGAAAGGCACCGATTCACCAGAATATACTGTAGCTCTGCCTTTGATACCAAAAGCTTTTGGAGTTCTAACATCAGGAACGTACAGTCCGCTATCAAAAATAGAGGTCGCGGCTTTCTATATTCACAGGTGATTTTAGAAAAATGTATTCCCTGATTGAAATCACTGCTTTGGGTCAAAAAGTTTAGAGTTAAGACAAAAACACCGGCACTTTGTAAACATGCAGAGTCATTAGGGTTTACAGCTGCTGATACTGGAGATCTAAAACTGTTTTCTTTGGCTTATTAAGCAGACTCCTGTTTTGCACATTGACACCCAAAAAGGGTTTAGTCATAACCTCTCCTTTAATCTGTGACATAGTTTCACTCTAATTGATTGTCTACCGCCAGAATTGCCTCCATAATTGTGCTTGTGTAAATACAAGGCTTGAATGTCATTTCCACAGAGCTAACATGGCCCCATTAGGGATCAAAGCCCTCGCTTCCTCTCACTTATCTCTACATCAGACAGTGGACTGCTGTGTGACAACAGTAAAAAAAAAAAAAGGCCTTCAACCAGATTCCAAAGGTTCCACTCATCCACCAATATCTCACTTTTCATGGTGCTAAGATATTCAGCTCCTTGCAAACCTTTTTTCAGCTTTTGACACTTTGCAGCGATGCCCGTATTGTGTTTTAATTTAATTTTACCTGATAGAAAAGTAAAGAAAATGTAAAAAATATTCATCAGGTATGTTTCTACCAGCTTAACACATCTGAAATATCTGTCCAGTCCTTGAGAAGCAGCTGAGGCTGCCTGTTTACAGAAGTCTTTAAGTCCTTCTGCACATTCTCAGTTTGGATTTAGGCCTGAACATTCTAACAAAAGCAAATGCTTAAGTATAGAAAACTTTTTTGCAGCTCTGGTTGTATGTTTTAGGTATTTTGCAGCCTCTAACATGTTTTCCTTTAGCATTGGCATGCATTTAGCTCCTTCATCTTTACAGCTTTCCTGTCATTTCTAAAGAGAAGCATACATGTCCTCCATTCTTGTGTTTGCCAAAAAATACATTTTTTAAGGCATTTCTTAAGACATTCATATAGAGATTACCTCCAGATGTAGAGCAAGGTGATTTCCTTTTCCTTAAAGCAATCTATGTCCTTCCTCACTGCCTCTATTAAGGTTTAAACATTTGACATGGGGAAGTGTGCACCTCAGTCTCGTGATGGGCTCCTGGGATTGACTGTACATCAGCATATGATTGACAAAGTCATCGTTTGCTCCAGCGTGCGTCCCGCTGGATCTTTTTATAGAGCTTGTGTTCTGAGTCAGACCCCAGGAAACTGATGCTCGGCTGCAGCAACACTGCTTGCATAAATAAAACCTGTTTATCGCCAACACTTCACACAGAGCAACACATTCCTGCGTTTGTATCGTCTTCCTTCACGCTTTCTCCGTTTCTGTCTTGTCTCTCTTTGTTCACATGGTATTTATGAGGGTTTTTTTTCTCTCTTTTCCAGTCCTGTCACTCAAACACACCAGGAATATGAAACGGAGATGCCTCTGAGTGATCTGAGAACAAGTGGGTTAGAGGCTATACAGACTCTAAAGGGGGCGCAGCATGTTGTGTTCTTTTTTGTGATTGTGGCAGAGATCTGCCATCTGATAATGTGGGCTGAGCAGAAGGACAGAAGCGTCCAAGACGGTGTGGGAGGTTTGTCTGCATCCCTGGCCCTGCGTTTCTGTCTTTTTTTTAATCATCTTGTTTGGTCTCTGCTTCTAATGTGGCAGACAGCTTGGACACCCATCCTACCTAATGAAAGCATAAAATGTTTGTCCACAGACAGACCTTTAAAGACGATGCTGTTAACCTCGGCCTCTCTGAAAGCTCAGTTTGATTTTTGCTTGCTGAGCCTCAAACATCCCTTAAAATGTTTGCATTGCTGATGCTGTGGATTCCCACGTACTTTTTCTCCACTGTGTTTAGATTTAATAAGGTTAAGAGAAGTTTTTTTTCAGTTGAAGAGAAAAAAAAACAACAGAACTCTGGTAAAAGAGTGAAAAACAGATTTTAGTTACATAATGAAGAAAGTTAGGAAAGGTGTCGGCACAGCGCCCTGCAAAAGGCAGTATTAGTGAGCTTTTCCACACTTTGTTACAATTCTAACACAAACTGTAATTAATTTCACTGATGATTTATGTTGTATGCCAAAACATAATAGTGCAGGATTGTGTAGAAGATGGAAAAAGAGACAGCGGTGCTGCCCAAGCTTTTTGCCATAGGAGCCCAAATTACCAGCTCCTCACCATTATTATCACACCTGGCTTAGGATTTTTTTAGCAGAATTCCCCTAAATGGCATCCAGCTTCTTCATATGGTTTGCATAAAATGTAAGGGCTGGGCATTTTGAAATAAATATTCACTGTTTTAAGTATATTTAGACTATGTTTGGAAGAATAGATGATAGGAATTCTATTAGGTAGGGCTGCATCTGAAAGAATATACAGACCTTTGATTTTTTTTTTTTAAAGGCTGACATTTGTAGATAATGATTCTTCAAAATATTTCTAGTTCTAGAATCAAAAAGCGAATCTCAGAAAAGCATGAAATGTTTTCCCTTTTAGTGGTCTAAGAATAACTTTTAGTCTAACAAATCAACAAAAGGACGCTGTTGACTATTTTATTATTTGGGAAAAGACGCTGGATGTTTGTGCTCCTTTAAAGCCTTAATCTATTCTGCGGACGTGCAAATAGATATATATCTGGGTGTCCATAAATAATGTAATTAAGGTAGAAAATACTACTTATTTCTATCCTTTACTCACTAAAGAATACTAATACACATCTGTAAAAAATGTTTTATGACTTTTGTGAGACAATGTTTGTACTTTTTACATTTACTTGGTTAAACTGCTTCTCTGACGTCATCATCGGACATGCTCAGAGCAGTCCGGCAAAATATGATTAAACAATGTTTACCTGCATTTTAGTGGTTTCTTTCTTTAGAATACGCACTATATAGCATAAGGTTAAAACGAAAACATAAAACTCAAAAAGACTAGATTTATGTTTAAATCCAAAGCCGAAAAAGTTAGCCACCGGAAGTAGCGTAGGATCCCATTTCCGGTGCAGGTCGGGAAGAGATGAGTGATAAAACAGAACGGATTGTAAGGCATATTTTCTTTGTCAGGAAAAACATTATTGCCTATTACACGTTATGCTTTAGTAAATTTACTATTTTTTGGGGAGGGAAAACGTAATTTAGGTATTTTTAAAAATATAAAACCGAGGAGGACCCGGATGTATAACTGGATGCGCATGCGCAGAACGGATCGTGCTTCTGGGACGGATCGGATAGTGACAAGCAGTAAGAACTTCTATGGAAAGATGAAACTTTGTTGGCTCTTTATTTCAGCTCTGCAGAAGTTGAGCCCAGTCTCTTCAATTGTTCGGCAGCTTTAATGCGGCAAATGAATGTCAAAATGTGTGAATTTGGTATATTTCTTTTCAGCTAGCATGTTATTGTGCTAAATGAAAATTAGCCCCTTATTCTTTCATTTCCAATTTGACTTCCCCCTGTGGCGGTTGGGAAAAAATCATCAGAAAAGCTGCACCTTCTTATAAGCCGCAATGTTCAAAGCGTGGGGAAATAGTGGCTTATAGTTTGGTAAATACGGTACTTTGTGTTATACATAATGTTTCATGTTGTTAGGAAGATCTTATTTTTTCATAAATCTCAGCATCAACCAGCTGTAAAAGTGAGACAGGAATAAATTAATTGTTTGGGGTCAGGAAAATTATTTTGAAGGCGATACTTGGTCCCCCAGGGGCGAATCATTCCCCCTTCTGTGATAATACTTTTAAACGGACTTTCTTTAAGAGTTACCCTGTCTTTGGCTTCCCTTACAGCATGATGCCAACCTAATTTGGGTTTCCCTGAACCAGAGTACCCTCCTCGACGTTTCTTATGTGTGATTTATTGTGGCAAATCTTGTCTCTCTTCCACACGGACTAGATTTTTTGAAGTGCATCAAGCAACAGGAAGCGTCAAAAAGATAAAAATCTGCCCTCTGATGAGTTGGCAAGGGACTTGATAGCCTTTCCAGTTGGGGAGAGGGGGGGTCAGGAAGAAAGCTGATGGGGTTACGGTGATAGATTAAGCATGAGTGAGGGAGTCCAGGTTAAGTCTGATTCAGAGACAAATTGCTGTCCTGTCAAGCATGGCAGACCTGGGGTGTCTGGCCTGTGAAGTGTCTGTATGGTGCTCGACTGCAAGCGGCGGACGAAATAAAAGTCATTACTGTCGTTGAGGAGTGAGCTTCATGGCCCAAACGGGATTAGACAGTGCATCCAACATTGTTTCTATACATTGGTAGACTTAAAAGTCAAGCGCAAAATGGGATTAAAACGAGGGGAAAAAACCAATAAATAACCTTCAACATCCCTCCCCCCTCTTTTGCTATCTTGTATTTCTTCTCCACCTTATTTCCCTACCAATTCCCTTCTTGTTTCATGTCTCATTCAAAACATCTTCTCTTTCACCTGTCTCCCTTCCAATTCCACTCTCTTTGACACGTTTATCTTTGTGTCCCCTTCTATCTTTCACACTCTCATCCCACATTATCAGTATTCACAGGTGAGGCGCCAGATTCCTTTTGCTCTCACCAATTTCTGTTTGCCCGAAAAGAAAAAACAGAGGAAACATCCTTCTAGGGCCAAATTAAACTTTTTCCCCTTAAATTGAACCCTTTCAAAAACAAACCCCCCACCCACCACTGGCTTTTCATCCCCTGCTTCGTCCTATTTCAAAACCGCCCCCATAACATACTTGCGAATTGTTGCCCCTGCTTAACTTTTAAGGCTATTATGCACCATGTCTGACTTCAAAGCCTGTCTTAACTCCACACTTTAATTGTATCTTTCCCAGTCCACTGCATCCTGTTTGATTCTGCTGACAACAGTCCTTCTCCATCCCTTCTCTCTCCATATCCCTCACACCAACGTTTGGTCCATGCTTAAGTTGACCTCATGCACCATCACCACCACCATCACGGCTCCTCTCAACAGCTTCTTGCTCCCTTTAGAGCCTTTTGTCCCTCCTGTTGTCGCTCACTTTGAAGAAGTACCCTTCCATTTCCTCTCTCTCAGCAGTCGATTGTCGCCCCAGGTGTGTACACACCAAACAAACTTGAAACAGTAACCCCCTGTCCTGCACTGGCAGACTCCTTCTCTTTCTTTATCTTCTCTATGTGCAAGCTGACTTCCTCCTCATGGCTCTGGTTGATAATTGCCATAAGCTTCCCTCTTGGTTTCATTTTCCATTGTCCTCCCCCAAATTCTTGGCTCTGGCTCGAGATAAAGGGATGAGCACTTCAAAGGAGTCGCTGCGAAGAGTTTAACCCCCAAGCCGAAAAGGAACAGCACACTATACTGTAATTGAGAGCAAGTTACTGATCACAGAGCTGCAGCACAGAGAGTGTTTATGAGGTGGCCGGTAGCAATAACAGCAGGTCAGAGGCTACTTAGTCGTAAAAGCTTCCAGCAGTCCCAAGTTATCTGACTAAAGATTTTCAGTTGGATATGTCTTTCTATGATGCACACCCATTCAAAGAAATGCGAAGGAATTAGGTCTGCTTTTAAATTGACATTGTATATTTTGTATGATAGATTAAAACACAATATTGTATACCTGAAAATTGGAAGGAATTGAATATGTTGTCCTTTTTATTAGTCTGTTTACATTCAGTCCACTTTATTCTGATACCTCTAAAAAACGGAACAAAAACGTCAAGAGCAGCAAACTTCCCCCTTAAGTCTGACTGAAACAGCTTTTGAGTAAAGGCCTTCTACCATGCCTACCATGAAAACAGTGGTGGCAGCATCATCATCGTGTGGAGGGATGCAGCTGTATGAAGGCTCTTTGACAAAAAGGTTGGACCTCAAAGGTTTGATGGAGAACATTGGAACATGAACAACTGGCATCAGGAACACCAAAGCACACTGCTGACAGGTCAGGGATATTGAGTTACCGAAGTTTAATGCAGAGTTAGGTTATAAAACAACTTGCAAAACTTTTAACATTTTACAAACCTGTATTCAGAAAAAAAATTAACCCCAAAACTATCAAGGCATACATGTTCACCTTTTGCTTCAGCTGGTCAAGGTGAGCATTTATCAGAGAAGCAGCCATGAAGCTCACTGCACCTTTTAAAAAAGGTTAAGATCAAAGAAAATATGTGTGCTAGAATAGCCAAGTAAAAACCCAGACCAAAATCTATCCAGAGATCCGTTAACCTGGAATAATCCAGATTGCTACGTGTAGTTCATTTTGAATTGTGCAGAGTATCCATCTGGCACCTGAGGAAAGTCTTCCCAGTACCATTATTTAAGCTGAATGGGTAAATCACCACTTTTTAGCCAATCGCAGTAGCATTGCTGACATACCACATTCTTTATCATACACATCTCTGCGTTTGTTGGTCCGAAACATTTCTTTGTCGAGGCTAAAGCATCTGTTGGCAAGATGTACAGTATTTTCAGGAGTTTGTGAATTCAATAATTCATCTTGCTCGCAAGGTAAGGGATCTGTGACCCTTCATCCAATCTGGTTTGTCTGGATTGCATAACTGGTGTAGATATACCAACAAGACTGACACTGGAAATGACTAGAAGGTAATATATACGGACTGCCTGTTGCTATATCAGTTAAATATAGTAATCCGTTGAGTCTGTAATGTGACAAAACGTAAAAGAGTTGAGTGAGTATGAATGTTTTAAGACACTCTTTGATGCATACCCATAGAAACAAGAACTGGAGCCACTTGTGATTTATATGCCCCTTCTGTCTCTGTTTGTAGGCGGTCTGAGTTTGACCTGTCCCTGTAATAATATCTCCCTATAAACAGAGAGGAACATCCCATAACTTCTCCCCTTGAAGCCCTTTTTTCAAAAGTCTTTTTATAGGGCAAGAAACCAAGGATAACACTGGTCCGCGGCTGGGCACAGACCTGAGGTCAACTCCTGAGGGGCGGCAGGGAAGACCTGACCCGTGGGGACCTCCCATGAACCATGCAGGAGCTGACAAGGCAGGACATGAGGGCCCAACTGGCCCCAGGTACTGGCAGGGGGCCCATACCATCACCATGGAGATGGTTTTCACCCTGGTGTGTTTACTGTCAGAGGTCAACCTAGTCCGTTCAAAGTTAACAAAGGCTGTCTTTGTTTGGGCAAGTCTCAGAATATTAGCTGGATGTGCAGATAGCTTTTATGGGATAATAAATATATTCTATGTAGACTGGTTTCTGTCACCTGCAGTTTTGCTTTCAATAACCGTCCTGGTCATACAGCTCCTTTTTAACTCCAAACTTAACTGATGTTTTGTATTTTCTGATTAGAACAGCTACTTCATAAACTTTAAATGCACTTCCTATAGTTGGCGGAGGTGCCTGATGACACGCTGATCTCTAGCTCAGGACAGTGAGTTTGATGTTTGGCATGTTTTTTTTGTTCAGAGAGATTGGGTGCGAGTTTGAAGGCGATAAAGTGGCCTTTGAACAATTAGTAATCCCAGTGTCACCATGCCCTCTTCAAGAGAAATTTCCCTTTTATTAACCTTGACAGGAAGAGAGGCATCAAGGGGAAAAGTTTTACAGCACCTTTAACAAACGGCTGATCAAAGTGTTTGCAGTCTTTGTACTGTACTGTTCGGATCTGTGTCCGCTGAGACTAAAAGGACCAGAAGTACCTGCAGACTCACTTTTAAGAATCTTTCCATTCATGGAACAAAGGCTCCCCTGTGGTGGCCCTTTCAAAGCTGCAAAGATCCATCCAAAACACTATTGGTGCTGGTCAATAAACACCATTAACACTGACTACATGAGTTAAGGAACAGTCTAAAATACCTGCTCCTCCATGCATCCACACTATCAAAGGATGTGTATTGGATCTCTGAGACAGTTTAGAGATTCTGCTCTCTCTCAGTTTTATCAGCAGTTAAGAATATCGAACAATGCAGAGCTGTAAAACTAGCAAATATTGTGCTGCTGAGATAAAAAATACCAATTTGTAGTTATAATTCCTGCACATACTGAGGTACAGAAACATCTGAGGACATTAGTAGAGCATTTATTCTGTACCTAGTATGTATAGGAATTTCACTTACAAGATGGTTAGAAATTTAGTTGATAAAGTTAGAAGATTCTTTGTGGTCTTGAGCCTTTAAAAAGTCTGGATTATTTAAAGCTTAGAATGAGAAAGTTTTTGATTTTCTCAGACTTTTCACTTATTCCAGCGTCTTGCAGAAAAGAAAACGTGCATTTGAAATTAAATTAGCTTGCTTTTTACATTTAACACAAACCCTCTTGTTGCTTCCGTCCCTCTTGCTCCCGTCCATGTTGTTCTTCATTGTTTACTTCCCTGATTTATTTTGCACTGGTGACATCATCAATGCTAACAAGCAGCTTTCCTGCTATGGGTTAGACCCAGCTGTTTTTGCTAATGGGAAGGCAGCCAAATGCCGATTGTTTAACATGTGTTAACTCTGTATTTTCAGTGAGAAAGAAGCTTTAGGGTCTTAAAGGTTTTGAAATAGAGCTGATCTCTGCTTCTTCCTATGCCAGAAAGATTTGAAATGGTATTTTAGGACAACACCCCCATCAGAAGTTCAGATATATTTTATTTCAAGACTTTTCGAACTGTACAAATAAAACAGGATATGACAACAGAATTTAAAACATTTGCCACATTTTATTTTTTTTTTAATGAAAATATGAAATTCAAGTTCTTTTGTCTGTCATATGATAGAAATTCCAGATTCACTCAGCGGCTTTGCACTTGCTCCCTACAACACACAACTGGTTGACGTTTTGACACACAGGTATGACTGGACGAGTATTTTACATTGGCATGTTTGAGGGCCACAAGTTCCGCTTTCCTTAATTTGATGTTTAAATCATTATATTAGAGTTTTTTTTGTATTTAGTCGTATTTTCACTTGTGCTTAAAATAGATTTCTGTTAAATTCAGTTTATTTATATGTCCCCGATTAACAACTCAACGCAATTGAAAGAGTCAAAACAATCAAATCACACAAACTGGTCAAAAATATTTAAAGGAAACCCAGCTGATTATTCCAAGCTATTGGGATTTTAGAGTCGTTTGCATAATGTGGTTGACTTTACAGCAAACCTTAGCCTATAGCAGTATACCTTGTGAGAAGGATAATTTTACAGTCCATTCAGGTGGAGGACTGCCCTTTTGTAAACAAAAGGGCAGTTTATATGAATTATTTCAATGATCAATAAAATCAAAAAGCTTTATTACCCATCCTGGCTGTATGAGGAAAATACTAATTGCTGCATGAATCTAATGACTAGTTGTGTGTCTGGATGAATAACTAGATTTTCCTAAAACCTTGGCGTTCTACATTAGTCATTCAGAGGTGAATTTGTTGGTGTGCTTTGGATCATTTGGATCATCAGTGACCTAAATGTATTTAAGCAGGTCACAAACTGATGGCCAGAATTTCTCCATTCGGATTTTCTAGTGAAGAGCAGAATTTAGGGTTCCACTAATTGCTGCAAGTCTTCCAGATGCTAAAGCAGCAAAGCATCACTTTTCACTCCCCCCCATGTTTGACTGCTGGCATGATGTTATTTTTATGTCTGTTTTAAAATAGAATCATAGAAAATGAATTTCACATTTATTTTTCACTGCAACAGAATTTGAACTCTGCATTTAACCCATCCCTTAGGGAGCAGTGAGCAACTACTAATATCCTGCTTTTTTCTTGCCAATAAGAAAGGAGCCAAATGCTGATTGTTAGCATGTTAACCAAACCCGGGTTAACCCACAAATTTCAGTGGAAAATTTTAGAAGTGTAACTGACAATCTTAGGTTTGATCCGGGGTCTTGCAGCATCTCTTATCTGCAAATTCCCTGTGTTTAAATCCAGGCTACTGCTCCCCTGTTCTCCCAAATGTAACACAATGGCTATGCTTTGAAAGTTTCTCTTTTATCTAATCAGTCCACAGAAAATGTCCCCAATTATTATGAAGTGTTTTGACAAATGTATAGGAGGGATCTATATGTTCTTCATATTTAGATTATTATTATTATTATTTTTTTTTACCTTGTAACTCTTTTATGGGCGCTTTATTGGCCCAGACTCATTATTGTTGTTAAATTATCAACCGTAACAAAAACACTGCAGGCATTGTGAGGCCTGCAGTGTATTAGATGTTGTTCTGGGTAACTTGTGACCTCCTGGATAAATCAGTGATGCATTTTGGGAGGAATTTTGGGGAGAAGGTCAGGTAAAGACTGTACTGAAATTATTCACAACTGCTCCATCATTCCTACAACTTCAGTTAATGGCCCTCGCTGTATTTTGTTATAGTCCTGGAGCCTTAGAAGGCCTTTTTAAACTTTTCCAGGCTGTTAAAAATCAGTGACTTCATGCCCTTGGTTTTCATTAGCTCAAGGACTGATGTGTTGTTTTTTCAAGAGTTTCTGCTCGTTTCCACATTTTCAAATAGCTTTCATTTGTGTTTTCTTCATTCTTTGAATCTGGTATTATCAGGACTGTGAGTGGCTGCTGAAAATCTTCATTCCAAGACAGCTAACCAGTTGTTTTCTCACATACCAGGTTGGTTTAGATAGTTCCCCCAGTGTTTGCTCATGCTAGGAAAAAATGTTTAAGCAGCGTCCAGCTTGCAGAGAATTAAATAAATATTCAAAGAGCTTGCCATAGACTTTGTAATTCCTTTCCTCTGCTGAGCAGATGTTTTATTCTGCTGTTCTTGCATAGCGCCACTGGTGGGAGCTGTGGAGTAACAAGAGCTCTTGCTGTTATGGTTATCAGCATGTTACTCAATAACCTGGTTAATGAAAGAGATGTAAAGGGAATCTGTCATTTCTTATCATTATAACGTTTCCAGCTTGATAATAGACAAATGATAAGTAAATCCTCTATCCCATTGCAATGATACTACTGTGGTTCTGATTTGTCATTGGAGAGTCAGGAGCTTATCAATGTGTAAGTATTTTACTTTAATTATTTGAGGGATAAAAAAAAGAAAAATTAAAAGGAAAACAACAATTATAGATAAATAGACAAAATAATATAAACAATTAAGACATATGACTAACCTCCACGTTACAGCCCTATGAACCAACTTTTCAAGGGTTTATTCATAAAATTCTTTTTGTGCTTCAGAGGAAACAGCCCCAACGTCTTTAAAGTATATGTGGCAATAGACGGATTGTAACGACAATGCTATTGAGGCGGCAGATCAGTTACTTTTGACGCTCCAAACCCTCAGGGAGTTGGCTCAAGATTGCTTGTCTTTGATAAGGTCCTGTGCTGTTGCTATAACTTCGCGATCTGCAGTGATACGTGAAAAAAAACGCTTACACAGTAGGAAATAACCGAACCATCTTCAAAGTGCACCTCATACCAAATGAGTGAGGTATATCTAAATGTTTATGGTATGAGATTTTTTTTATATATATTCCGGAGGAAGAAGGCAGTGATTGTTTTTTTATGCAGCTGCCAGGACCAGGCAGTCGGTTCCTGACTTTGAAGTGCGCTGCTCCAGCCTCTCGGTTCAGTTGGTGTTGGAGTCGCCTACAGGAGAGACCTGCGGTGCGGCATGGCAGTTTAAGAGCACCAGGGAGGAGGGAAAAAAAAGAGAAAAACATTATTTTTATTACTTTTTTTCTTTTCCATTCCATTTTCATCGTGTTTGGACGCCATTAATGTGGATTATACGCGCTTTTTGTGGAGTTTTAATTCGCGGGGAAACGAACTCGTGGATCGATGGTAAGTTGGAGGACTGCCTCCTCAAACTCGCCCCCATTGGAGTTCCCTTTGATCTGCCTTTGAAGTAACGTTCGGAAGGAAACTGTCCACTTTTCTTGAGTTTACATCCTAAAAAATAACCATAACGTCGCTGTTTGCCACTAGCTTTCTCGTATTTCTAAAAAGGTTTGGTTTAAGACTTTAATAATCGTGAGAAATCCTTTAGAAGTAGCCGACCCGACTCTTGTTGAGCAATTCCTCCCCCACAAGATCAGAGACTTTGATGTTCTTGGGACTTTGGCTGTAATTTTCTCCATTAGAGAAACCGAATGGATTTTTTTTTTTCCTCCAGATGTTCGGATTAAAGTAACCCAGATGATTTATAGCTGCATGGTGAGGAATCTCAGGTGAAAGTAATATGTTTGCTCCGCGCCCTGATCACCCCCAAGGAGTTAGACTTCCAGCTCACTATTTTGGTCACGTTTTTCCATCTTTTTGGGTTGATCGATGTCCTACAGGTACTGGAGAGGAGGGGAGGCTTAATTTTAGTGAGGTTGAGAGTCCTGGGAATGAGAAACTAGAAAAGTGACAGGGAGGGCAAGTAGACATGTCTGTGCGTAAAGCTTGTTCTGGCTCTATTTGAAATGGTGCGGGTGCATTCTTTTGAAATCACTTGATTTATTGTTTCTTTGCGCTTTTAAGTGGAAATCCCATTCCTTTTTTAGTTTGATGAGAGAAATGCTTTATGTAATGCTGCTGCAGCGATTTTTGCTTCAGTTTTGCACTGTACTGCTCTTGGATTTTTTTTTCTTTCTTCCTGTAAAATCCAGCAAAGGCTTTGACTGCGTTCCTGGGTGTCTTTGAAGTCGGGGCCGATCTGGTTGTGATTAGATCAATATTTTGTGTTTCAGAGAGAAGACGGGCAGCCTGAGAGAAGCCCCCCCGCTGACATAAGAGAGTGAGGAGATTACAGTAGGAGCTCAGAGGAGGCGATCAGTGCACAGTCTCTCTCTCTTGCTCCCATCTCCTGCTGCTTTCAGAGACATGAGCCGCCCGCTTATGGACCATATCGCCAATAGTTTCCGCGAAGATGCCCCTCGACCCCCTGTGCCAGGGGAGGAGGGCGATGCGCCCCGTTACCCCAGCAAATCCGCAGTGATGAAACCCCCCAAACCCGCTCCGATCGGCTCTCCGGGCTCCTCGGCGCGGAGGAACGAGGATGGTCTCGGGGAGCCGGAGGGAAGCGCCTCCCCGGACTCCCCTCTCTCCCGCTGGACAAAGTCCCTTCACTCCCTGCTGGGAGATCAGGACGGCGCCCTTCTGTTCAGGACCTTCCTGGAGCGGGAGAAAAGCGCAGACGCCTTGGACTTCTGGTTCGCCTGCAACGGCTTCAGACAAATGGACTTGAAGGATACCAAAACGCATCGGGTCGCCAAAGCGATCTACAAGCGCTACATCGAGAACAACAGCGTGGTGGCCAAGCAGCTGAAGCCGGCCACCAAAACCTTCATCCGGGACAACATCAAGAAGCAGCACATCGACTCTGCCATGTTTGACCAGGCGCAGACGGAGATCCAGACCAACATGGAGGAGAACGCCTACCAGATGTTCCTGACCTCTGACATTTACCTTGAATATGTTCGGACCGGTGGAGAGAACCCGAGTCTCATCAGCCCGGGGTCTTTGGGCAGCCTGAAAGTTGTTTGTGGATACCTGCCTACTCTGAATGAGGAGGAGGAGTGGAACTGTGACTTTAAAGCCAAAGCTCTGGCTGGACTGAAGGGGCAGAGGGTCCCCATTACGCAGAGGGCCATGGAGATGGTGGAGAAGGGATACAGGTAGGTGTCCAATACCTTTTTTATTATTATTATGCACACTCTAGAACCACATTATCCTTGGGTTTTAGTCTCCCAGTGTACACCCCCCTCCTCCTTCTCCTAAGTTTGCAGAGATCTCCCCACCCCTCTTTCTCCCAAAGTCTCCAGCAGCAGCCCTCTGCTGGCGCTCGCCTGGATTTCCGGAGCTTTGAAATGGTTCCGCAGAGTGACGGATCGTCTTCCAGAGGAAAAGTTCACAGAGCAGAGGCTGGCTCTGGCCCCAGCCAGCAAATAATAGATGATGACATTGCTGTGCTATGTCTCCTCTTGTTCAACCACTGTCAAAAGCCTTTAGGCAGAGATAGAAATCTACCAGCGGCTCTTTAGATGTCACTTTGAAGTGAGGGTTGTTTCATTGAGGTGTTTTCATAGCTCTTCCTCTGTTTGTTTAAGTCAAAGAGAGAAAAAAATGAAAGACACTACAGAGTGCTTAAAAGTATTTACAACCTCCTGGTTTATTTGTGTGTTGGGAGAGGACAGTTTCAGTTGTTTCATGGTGTGAAAACAATGACACAAACTCCATTTAATTAGTTTTATTTTAAATGAAGAGGTGAAAATTGTTTGTTTTTCTGTTTAAGTATTGGAGCATATTTGCAAACCAACAAAGTTTTACTATTTTTGACTTATAAATTTCATGTTATTTGATTATGTTGGGTGTCACCAAAGTTAAACCTATAAATCTCATTATTTCAGTCAGTCCTCAGAATATCTCTAGCATTGATTGTTATGATTAACACTATTTTATATAAAGCACATAATGTCCCCATCACTCCCTTTTAGCTTTAGCATCTCAGCTCCAATAGATATACAGCTGATGTAATTATATAAGGAGGTTGGAATCCATTCATCTGGTGAAATATGTCTCAGATCTACGGAGCAGGAATGCAGCTAGCCTGCAGTCTGCTGCTTTACAGACATTCCACTCATAGCTTTTCATCTACAACAGCATTCATTCATTCAATGAGAAGGACAGTTGACACTTTCTAAGTGTCCACATGGTAAATGTTCTTTTTTTTGTGACTGGAATAATTCCTAAATGGAAGAGTTTATTTTTTCTAGAGAGAAAGTGAAGGTGTTGAGCTTGGTATATGTTTGATGTGTCCACAAGGTTACATCATTTTGGGCTTCCATACCCCTCAGTATGAACTCTGCATGGAGCACCTGGGAAAATTTGTATGAGGGAAAACCGCACAGACTGTAAAAGCTGCAGACGCTGTGAGAAGAGGCTCATTTTCCAGGCTAAATATCCGTGCATCAAGCGTAATTTGCCTTTAACAGTTTCTGTCTACCACTTATGAACAGCTGGGATAGTTTGGAACTAAGCAGTTTAAGCTGGATATTGTCTTTATAATGAGAACTGCCTGAATCTATGAATTATTTCAGATTATTGCTCAGTTTGATATGCCTGCTACCCCAGATGTCGCAGGCAGAGGCTGCAGTCAGCTGTTTTGCTTTGTGCTTGTAGCTTATTACGTTTCCTTTCAAAGACGGGGTCAATTAGCGATGAAAGGTTTGAGCCAGATGATCAACAGATGATCATTTGTCATGGCACCATGTTCCACCTTCATCCAGTCACTTGTCTCTGCCTTAAACCCTCAACATGTGCTGTCCCTTTCCTCCTCATCTCTTCTGACTCAAGTTCTCTTAAAAGGCAAAACAAACCCTTAATGGCAGCAGCTACAGTACAGAATCAAAACCTCCTCCTCCCCTCACTCTTTCCTCCCCTTGTTGTTTGTGAGTTCTCCTCAGATTCCCTCCATTGCTGCACCCCCCTCCCCATCCCCGGCCTTCTTTACTTTTATCTTTTCTTCCTTTTGAAAACTGAGGGACGGGGACTACGAGGCGTGCTTTCAGAGTGGCAAGGAAGCGCAGAGAGAGAGAGAGGGAGGGAGGGAGGACGGTTGCAGCTCTTGAAAGGGAGGGAGGAGAAAGGATAAATGAGGGGGTGAAAGAGAGGCAGGGAGCGAAGAATGCTGGGCCAGCTGTGTTAAATACCTGACTCTTTGCAAGCCCCCTCTGAAGGTCAGTCTGGAGCTGGGGGGTCTGCAGCTTTAGTCATGCTGGGTCTCTTTCCCTCCTTACCAAGACCCTCCCCTTCTTCCCTTTTCTCCCCTTTCTTTCCCTCTCTGACAGACTCCCATGCTTCCACCCTAAACTTTTTGTAAGGGGGGGTTACTCCCTACCCCCTCCCCCTCACTGCTTTCCTTCTCCTGTACCATGGCAAGAATGCAAACACAGCGGGGCATGCATGCTGGGGGGGAGAGAGGGAGTGAGGGTGGAAGAGAAGAGTGGAAAGAGAAACTGTGGGACATTTAAGAAGTTTTTCCCACAAAGTTTGCCAGCACCCCCCACCCTCCCCACACCAGCCTGTCACATCTGTTCGTCATGTTTGCCGTTCTTAGCAGCCAAGGTTATAGCCACACATTTCTTTTATCCCCCCCCCCTTCTTAAACATCAGGAAGAAAAAAACAGACAACCTGGCTTGATTTAGGACCCTCAGCTTTTAGGGTTAGTTGTATTAATATGACTCTGTTGTTTCTCAGATCCTATAAGAGAGGAGAGCAGATCAAACCCTACCATGCGGGCTCCTTCGCCCCTGTCAGCAGCACCAACGACAGCGAGGTTTCCAGCGACGCCTTGACAGATGACGCCATGTCTGTGACTGACGGCAGTGTGTAAGTCAATGTTAATCAAACATATGAAGTGTTTGTGGGGAGAAGCAACAATTAGGCCCCTCAGCCGACCCAGTTCTCCTGCAGAAAACCAAACTGCATGGATATTTATTTGTAGGTAGGGTCAATAATAATTATTGGTTTATCTGGATCCCATTCTGTGGCCTTTATACTGAAGGATCTCTGACAGAGCTGGTTTTCAGTCTTAAACAAAAACAGTAAAAGATGTAATGATTGATTTGCAGTGTTTCGGTTTTTTTTTTGTTTTTTTTTAAACCAACCTGTAAGGTTAACCTTAGGCAGATTTTGATCACAAGATTATTTCCATTCAAAGATCTGGACCCTGCTCCTGTTGAGTTTCATTTTAGTTGTTTATATGAAATGGAAAAACCTCCTGCTTAATCTTGACTTAATAATCCTGATCTGATATGATCAAAGGGGGGATTTTACTTTCTGTTTGACATAAAAGAAGTTTCCTAACTTGTTATTGATCAGCCTTCTTTGAGTTTGCTGATTGAAGAGCCGACTGGCTCTCATGAATCAGGCCGTCCACGTGGACCACAGGCTTTTCATGTACGTGCCCTGGGCCTCGTTCTCCTACAGCAGAGTCACGTGTCCTTTACCTGACAAGGTGCTGTCTCTGCCTTATATAGAGACTTTCTACTTGGCCAGAAAGTAGAAGAATCTATGTCCAAAGTTCCTCCTTGGTTCATATCTGTTAGATCAACCATGACCAGGCTAAAGATACCAGTGTAAAGCACTGATATCCAGCACAAACCATTTGCTTGCTCATAAAAACAGGGGCTGGAAAGTCTTTTTTTTTTTTTCTTTTCAACAGCAGTTAGAGATGTACATACGGTCCGACTCTGCTGTACTTTGCCCAGAACAGTTTGAAAGCCTGAGCCACAGGAACACCAACTTTCCCACCTCATTTCCTGCCCACTTTGGCCTTGATCACAATATCTGCGTCTCAGTAGGTCACAGCTATAAAGACCCATAAACATTTGAATAACATTTGCAGATAAAGTCGGGGGGGTAGAAAAATGAGGAAAATGGTTACGGGGGAGGAGGCGCTCAGTTGGGAAGAGAAAGAACGTTGTGATAGAGAGAAGGAGGGGGGGGATTTTTGCTTATATCTTATTTATGGATTTGCTTGGACGCTGGGGAATGCAGCTGCGCAGACTTCAAACGTTACCTTATCTTACAAACCAGCCTTTTGATGTGCCGAGATCAGAGGCTGGCTGCGGCAGAGCTTGCCAAATGAAGATTGGGAGTGTTTTGTGTGTGTGTGTGTGTGTGTTGTGGGGGGTGGGGGGCTTTGCTCATGCGCCTGACAGTGGCGTTCCAAAGCAAAACTAGAAAAGTGCTCCTCGGATTGGTTTGGGAGCTTCTGCTGAACACAGACGTAGATATTCAGAGCT
Source organism: Cyprinodon variegatus (assembly GCF_000732505.1). NCBI lineage: Eukaryota > Metazoa > Chordata > Actinopteri > Cyprinodontiformes > Cyprinodontidae > Cyprinodon > Cyprinodon variegatus. Next base: position 71,036 of record NW_015150849.1, read on the forward strand.
GGGGTCATCTTTGCGTGAGGGAGATGGTCAGATTTAACCAGTGGCGCGTCTTTGATACGTTCCCTCCATTAGGTTCTTAAAGGGGTGTGCGGAGCGGCTCAGTCCAGCTGTGGGTAACGGAATGCTGTCACTAAACAGGGTCCCTTTGCAGTATTGATTACTCTGAAAAAAACATTGAATTGAGTGTTATTTCAGACTCTATTCATTAGATGCTCCATTTGTTCATCTGTCCTTTGCTCCAACAGCTTATTTCCGTCCTGTTTCCTCCTCACAGGGTTCATATTCGAAGCTTAATGGCTGTAGAAATAACTGCTGTAAATATGCAGTGAACAGTTGTTTCAATCTAATGAAGCCAAAGCTCAAAGATTGACAGAGAACTCAGCTAATTTGAGGTTAGTTAATAAATCCCCCCCTAACTAGAACACTGCTTGGTGTGGATGTTGGGGGGTGGAGATGAGTGTCATTTCTGGGGCAAATAAAACCTCCCTCGATCTGCCTCGGTTTGAAGTGGATAGTCCAGTCTACTCAGACTTGGTTAACCTCCGGTCCTCAGATTAAGGCTGAAAGAGGAATTAATAAATTAGATTTCCTTTTCCTTGAAGTGCCTTTTGATCTGTCCTCTTGGTTAGCGAGCGGGCTTTAATGATGTATCTGATTGGGTAATTGACCTTTTGTGATCTCTCCCTGTAACCCCCCAACAGAGATGGCATTCCTCCGTATAAAATGGGCTCCAAGAAGCAGCTACAGAGAGAGATGCAGCGAAACATGAGGATGAACAGCCAAGTCTCTTTGCCTGCCTTCCCTGTGAGTACACAGACGCATGCACACACTCTCTCAATCTGGAGTCTTTTGAGCCTGGGTCCCACAGTGTCATTTCCATACCACCCTCCGTTCCGGGTCTCTCTCAGTTCTATGAATAGTGCTGTGCAAACTGTATTTGGCATTCTCGATTCAACAACACCAGCAAAGATCTGAAGAAGTAGCGTCAAAGACCCTGCCTCCCACTCGCACACGAATCCAAACGAAAGCCCCCCACCTACCTTTGGTGTCACCTACACCCCCCTCCCTCCATTAGGGTTCCTTGAAGTCTGTAGGGGGAAGGGGGAGGTCCCTAAGCTGTTTATCGCCCCAGTGCTTCTTTCCTTCTTCCCCGCCGATGCTGTAAATATGGAGAATAAGGAAGAGATGAGGAAGATCTCTGCCGCCTTATCCCAGGGGCCCTGAAATCAGCCCCGCTCCTCAACAGAAACACAAAGATGCTCGCAGTGACGCGCACGAACACGGCGCTTTGATCTACAGATGAATGGAGCAAACGCACGGGGGAAAGTGACAACTTCCAACTGAGATGGCCCCCTTTTTCTTCCCCTATCCCCATCCTCGCACACACAGACCCTAACCCCTCCCCTCCATCTCTCCCACATAAAAGTAAAGGATCTGAGGGAAGAGTCTGAGCATGTCATGTGAGCTCTCAGCAGGTCAGACGGGAGTTGATAGCTTAAGGTTTTTGGGAAGAGAGAAGAATATGAGAAGGGTACTGAGGCAGGGGGGACAAGTTTAGCAGAGCTATAGGCAAATTCAACACTTTGCAGAAGTTCTCTAACTCACCTTCAACTCTTCTATATTTTGTTACCTTCCAACACCAAAGTGCAATCTGTCCCACTTTGCATTTTAGTTGCTATATCATCTTTTATTATTATTCTACTGTGGCTTTGTCTGCATGAGGAGCCAGATTAATGGAGTTCAGATTCTCCCAACTGAGCAGTGGACCTCTGCTGCTCATCCAGAGTTACCATTAACCTGTTGGCTACCTCTCAATAATAATCTGTCATAGTTTGGGTAGATGGATATAGATCCTGAAAATTCCTCAAATATGTAATTGTAAAAGTGGAATTGTGGAAAGAAATGCTTCCTGGGTTTGAATACATTTGCAAAGTACTTTAAACTTAACTATAAACTTTTATTCTAGACCAACTCATGAAGTTTGAGGGATTAAACAAAGCTCCACAGATCAGATCTGGCTGCCATTCCCACAATGCAGCAGCTCTCCTCTCTTTCAGTCAGATGTTTTTTTTTTCTGTCTTACTTCTTTATTCTGACTACAAAGAGATGGAAATAGCAGGAAAAATGGAGAAACGATAAAGAAAGCCTCTGTACCGAAAAGGCAAATATTTTAAGATGTGTTCAGACGTTCGCTGTCACAACATGGTAGCTTAAAGGTGCCCAGTGTGTGATGGGGTAGGGGAATATGTTTCCTCCACCTTTCTGATCCCCCAGCCCAGTTTTAAGTACCTTTATCTCTTCCTCATTTTTATTTTATCCTAAAAGTGCACATCTCTGCACCCCAACTTCTGCCATTACTTCTTTTTTTTCATCCCTCATCCTATCCTCCCTGGAGTTCTCTCACCCCCTGTTGATCTATGGCTTTTATTCCTAGATGTAAAGCCACTGCTTCCCATCAATCTATCCCTCCTTCCACAACCCTATCCTCCCCTACTGAGTGTTTGATATTTGACGAGGAAGCCTTTGAAGTGAGCTGACTTTGGAGGCTAGCTGATGATGACAGAGGGAACCAGCTGAGGCCCAACCCAGCGTGACTGAACGTCAGGCCCGCCGCCCCCTGAAACAAGCCTTAGGTGCCAGTTATTAGGCTGTGGTTATTACTGCCGGCGGTTGGAATGACTTTGGAAGCTGCGCAGGGTGTTGCCTTGATTTTTGGAATCATCCACATGCTAATTCATCCATTTCCTTCCTCCTCGAAGCGCACAAACCGTCCTCCGAAGGAGATGGTCCCTCTGGAGCCGGCGCAGTTTGCCGCCCAGCTGATCTCCCGCCTGGAGAGCTTGAAGAGGAAACAGGACACCTTCAACTGTTTGGAGGAGAGGCTGCAGCAGATTCAGGAGGTTGGTGTGATGCAGCTTGTAACTGGTCTGCCTAATTTCCTGCCATGATGCTGGGGTTTCATGGTTATGGTTTTTTTTTGGCAGGAGGAGGAAAGGGAAGATTCAGAGATCTCGGTTGCAGCTCCGCAGCTCTCCCCACATCCTTTAGCCATCGTCTCTGGCTCCTCTGAGGAGGATCCTCAGGCCATCCTGGATGAGCACCTTTCCCGGGTCCTAAAGACCCCCGGCTGCCAGTCGCCCACCGTCATCCAGCACTCTCCTCGCTCCAGCTCCCCAGAGAACCGGTCCTACGCATGTGCAGGCTTTGGAGGCAAAGCCCATTTGAGAGCTGGACCCACCAGTTCTTCGGCAACTCCAGACCAAGGCACCTTTGCTCTAGCCTTAGGCTCCAACCGGACCCTAGTAAGCAGGCAGAGCACCAAACACATTCACCACCACTACATCCACCACCATGCCAGTCCAAAGTCTAAGGAGCAGATTGAAAGAGAGGCGGCCCTCAGAGTGCAAGGTGTCTGCTCCAGCGGCAGGTGTCAGTCCTGCCAGGCTTACCCACGCAGCCGCAGTCTGGGCAGAGAGATGTGTGGCGCCGTCTCAACAGAGAGCAGCACAGGGTGAGTTCCAACATTTCAAAAGGATTAAACGAAGCAGCTGTTTCTGTACTCCGTTCAGCCTTCCTGTTATCTAGTCTTCCTCTTTTTCACTCTGTACACTTTAGCTATGAAAAAAGATGTTATTTTTACCTGAATCCCTTCTGTTCCTCCAGGCGCTCCAGCTCCCTATCGAGACGCATCTGTCTCTCAGGTTCTGAGGACGGGGTCGCTGACGGATGCACAGAGGACTGCGGCATCCTGCAGCTGCCCACAGACACGACAGACCCTACCCAGAACGTGCTTCAGTGGATCCTGGAGAGTAAACGCCAAAGCAGGCACAAGTCTCACAGGTTAGCGGATGTTCGGATGTTTAAAATGTCCCCATTTTTATCTCCTACACATTTCTTTCGGCTAATAAAAATTTCCTCTGTCCTGCAGTAACCAGAGTGCCAAAAAGTTTGGAGGCTCTTCGACACAGACGCACACGTGGGGCGGCGGAGGAAGCTGTGGCCACCTACGTAACCACCAACCAGCTCAGCCCTTCATCCAAGACCCCGCTATGCCCCCTCTGCCTCCTCCCAACACTTTATCCCAGCTAGAAGAGGCCTGCCGCAGACTGGAGGAGGTGTCCATCAAGCCCCCCAAACAAAGGTACAGACGCGTCCGGCCCTTTAAAAAACTTTAGGGCTGTGTCTGAATTTGCACCCCAAGCCCATCAATCACTATATAGAGCAGGGACTGTACAGTTAACTGAGCATTTGGACAGATGATCACTACTTTTCACTCTCTTTTGGTTAAGTGAGTTGGCCTCCCCACATGGAGCCTCTGCCATCTTTATTTGTCGCTGCTGTGACAAAAAATCCTATATTGCTTTCTGAGGAGAGCTGTCCTCAGAAAGCAATCCATGATTTATCACTCCTCCACTAGACAGTCATCTAAAATGGCATAACACCTAGAAAGTGCCTAATATAGTGGTTAGGGTGGACTTTCAGACACATCCTTGTTCTCTTAAACTCTGTTTTTCATGGGCCGTCTCATCAAGTAGACTAACATCTGTTCTATGTTTCTGCTACTTTTCAGGCATTCGTTGCCCAGCGTTCAGCGAGAGAAGACCCACCAAGTTACAGTCCACGCTGGGGGTTCTGCCCTCACCAGTCCCGGCCCCTCTGGCCTGTTAACCACCAGCCCTGGTCTCCAATCAGAAGAGTACGATGCCTCTAGCGTCCTGCCCTCCTTCTCCTCTTCTCCTCTCTGCTCCTCCTCCTCCTCCTGCTCTGAGCTATAACATCCAACTTCCAGTGTACTTAGACCCTTTTAACTCTTCCTCTTTGACACCTGCACTGCTAAATGTGCGTGCTCAGAGAACGACACACACATATAATCTTACACCAACCCGAAAAGGGAGGCAGGCTATTTTGAGCTTTGCATACAGACCTCCTCTGTGTTTGCACCAGTGTCATGTTGGTGCTGCGACTGTGGAGGATGTTGTCACTGCACCACCTGACTGCCGCTTCCTTTTCATGCTGATATATATTTGTATCATTAATATTGGCTGTCCTTCAGTGAGCTGGCAGCTCGCTGCAGCGAGCAGAGCTTAGTTCAGAGGGAGCTCCTCTGAAGTCGGCCTACAAAGCCTTGGACCCAGCTGAAGGAGAATTGATAACGCTGTGCTTCTTCTCTGACTCCCACATTCACTGACAGCCGTCCTATTTCTAGGCTTGCATAGTCAGCTGCTACATGATTACACGCCTTTTGCTGGATTTCCTGCTCCTCTTTTCATCACTGTATTATGCTCCACCTGTGTCATGTCTCCTCTCACTAAGTTTCTTTTGGTCTTTGTGTCCTGACAGGTGTAAGAAGGGCTTGGGAGGCCACGCAGGGAGCAGCGGAGAGACGGTGGTGACGTATTTCTTCTGTGGCGAGGAGATCCCTTACCGGAGAACCATGAAGAGTCACAGTCTCACCTTGGGTCACTTTAAGGAGCAGCTCCGTAAAAAAGGCAACTATAGGTGCGTTGGAGGATTATAATTGTTTTGGATCTAAAAGGATGATGCAGGAGAACTATTGGCTATTTCTGATTTAAAAGCTTTATTGAGCTCTGTCTCTCTCAGATTAAAGTCTGGACTTTGACTAGGCCAGTCTTAAACATTCCTAATTTTCTAATCAATGCTAGTTTTGGATGATTTTTTTCATTAGATGAACAGTATTCCCACAGCATAATACTGTCACCTCTTTGTCTACATGTGAGGATGTTGTGCTCAGAGCAATAGGCCGTCTTAGTTAACACCATATCGAGCTTTTTGGTTTTATTCCATCAAATCCTCAAATACTGTATGGTTTTGGCTCCAGATTGAAATGAGTTGAGGGGCGTTTAGGCTATTCCAGGATACTGCGGTCCATTGAAGACGGCAAAACTCTAAATCTCTGAATGCCTTACGATGTTGAGACCTGTTTGTTTCTGTTTGGTTGGTGTCAGGCTGGCTTTTGTGCATGTGCAACAAAAAAAAAGGAAAAAGACAAGAGGGAGGGCGGCGCAGGGGTTAGTGGGAGAGTTTGAACTGCAGCGATTTGGGTCCCATCTGGTATTGATTTCCATGCTAAGGCACACTTAATACACATGGCTTTGAAGCCTCGGCCTCTTTCATTTCAACCAACAAAGACTCGCACAAATGGCCAGTGTGCAAATTCTTCACTGATGCTATCA
>NW_015150849.1:77322-88188 GCF_000732505.1 Cyprinodon variegatus
CCCCCCCCTTCCTCCCGCTGCTCTTCTGTGAGCGTGGGGATGTGTGTTGGCTTGAATGCGCACAGTGTTTACACATGTTGTAATCATTTTATGGATATTTTGGAGAGACGGATAGTTAAATGCCAGATCTGTTCGCTTAAAGAAAGAGAGGGAGAAGTAACTTTGATAGCTTTTATCCAGTGGGCGTTAAAGGAAAAAGATCAAACACTTATTGTTTATACTGTTACGATGTTTAGAATGGGCACGGCTCGAGCGTCATGTTAATAATTACAGGCGTGAAACTGAGAGGGAGGGAAGAACCGTCTTCCTGTCCAGATGTGAACAGCGCTTTTTTTTTTTTTATGGATTAACAGATGTGACAAACGCTTACCTCTTGGCTCATCTTCCTTTCCGCTTCGGCTCATCGTCTCAGTTCCTGTGTCATACCTTCTGCCTTTTTTCTTCTTCGTTTTTGGGAAGCGAGCTGCATGGTGCTTTAATAGCAGCCAGAGAATGTGTGGAGTTGGGTCATTTCAACATGGCAGCGGTTCAACAAAGAACAGTACTGCTTGGCCCTGCCAGACGATATTGGTGCCAGATGTCAGTGCAAACTAGAGAGAAGGTGGAGCGGTGTGTGTGTGTGTGTGTTATGGGGGGGTTGAAGATCTAGCCACATAAAACATGTTCCAGTGGAAATTCGGTCTCTTAGTAAAAAAAAAAAACCCAAGAAAACATCATAGCTCTTTGAAGACCTTTTTTTTTTCTCATTCAGAGTAGGAGGGATCAACGTTTGCTCTTTTTTGTACCCTCTAAACGGTTGTCACAGTTTTCTCGGCTCTTTCCTCCCATTTTGCATCTTGTTCACTTGGTTTCCTCCAGGCCCCATTTATTTAAAGTCTTCCTGGGCTTCTCTTTATTAGCGGCCACCCTCGTGCTAATTGCACCATGTGGGCTCATGCTCTCCTGTACGCATGGCATGTTCGTAAAAAAAAAAGAACTTCATACATTCCAGAGACCCCACATATGGGGCAAATTGGGTCCGTTTTTTCCATTACATAGTTAATGAGTGGATTCCCAGACCCCACCAACCAACTCACCCCTGCTGTTTTCTCTTCCTCTTAAATGAGCAGTTAGGAGGTGTGTGTGCGTTGCATCATTACATCCCGGTGAAGTCATGGCCTTATTTTTGTTTTTTCTTTATCTTGCACTCATAAAGTTGTTTGTCAGCTGCCAGTGAGAGGCATCGATACGTCGTCCTCGTTTGATTTTAACGTCCTCGTTTGATTTTAAAATCTCTAAATCACTATAGGAATAAACCAGGCAGCAACCTCTCTAACTTGTTCCCATTTTGAGTTTTGGATGGTTTTCTTTGAGTAGAGCTACAGAGGCAGGTCGTAAATGAAGCTGTCATCTAGGACTGCATGTATTTAACTGTCTCATTAGTATCCATTTTTCTGCTAGATAAAATCAACCCCCCCCACAGCATGATTCTGCCACCATCGTGTTTATCCATGGAGGGTTGTTTTCAGGAGGATGTGCCTTATTTTTTTTAACCCAGCAAAATGTCCTTTTTAAGCACTTTTCCATCCAGTGCATCTTCTTCCTGGTTTGCTTTAAATGCCTGATTTGGTGGATTTTTCTACAGATTTCCCCTTTATAGCAGAGATTAGCCATATTTCTCCCTCCCTGACCTGTCTGCTGGGTTCCTTATTCTTCACAATGCATTTTCTTCACTAATATTCTGAACGTTTAAAGCCTTCTTAGAGCAGCTGGGTTTATAATGACAGACTCCTGTGGGGCATTAGGTAGACTTTATCTTATTTAGGGCTTTTAGAGTAAAGGTATTGAAGTGAAAATGGCCCCTCTGACCTAATGTCTAAACATTTACAATGGGGAAAATAGGAGTTATTGTTCCTTTCTTAAAGTTTTTTTTTTTTTTTTTTTTTGCTGCAGGTACTACTTCAAAAAAGCCAGTGACGAGTTTGAGTGCGGCGCCGTGTTCGAGGAGGTGTCAGACGATGGCTCCCTGCTGCCCACGTATGAGGGCAAAATCCTGGGGAAGGTGGAGCGGATGGAGTGACTCCTTGCTGCCGTCAGCAACATGGAATTACACTCCTACGGGTTCCTCCTGCCTCTGTGGATAATATCCTCTCATTAAGATAAGACTGAAGGACTGAGGAGAAGGAGCACCGAGGGTTCGCCCATATGGATATAACCGGACTATCAGAGGAACTCGGCTGGGATGGATGAGCAACATGGAGCATGCCATGCTGGACTGAAGTGTTTCTGAAGTTTCTAGAGACTAGGTGAATGACCACTCAGCAATGCAGGGCGGTGGGTTTAATGTGAGACTGAGAACCCAGCTGAATCCCGCCTGTGCAGATCACAAGCACTCGCCAGCACATTACTAATATGTATATGCAGGTATACATGTATATTGTATAGATATAGATATCTATTACTATTTATTGGAAATATCCCAGAGACATGTTGCTCGGATTGATGAGACGTCCAGTTTTCCAAGATTTCTCCCTTCAGAGCAAAAGGAAAGCCTTTTTTTGAACGCCTCATGTTTAAAACGCCCTCCTGTGTTCTGGACAGCGAGTTGCTGGAGCTTTGATCATGTATTTACTGCTGCAGATCTATCGGTGGATGAGTTCTCCGTCTGCTCTGAAGGGCTCCTTAATGACAAAGCTAGCGTAAATGCTATTAATGTTTAATTCCCTGCTTTGGGACTCTGTCCGGTTAGCCTTGATCAGTCACGTCTTAGTGCCTTTTGTTGCCGTGGCAAAGGCATCGCACAAAAAGCCTGCTTGTGTAGAGGAAACTACTCCGATCGGCTCCTCAAGCCCCCTCCCAACATGTTTACACCAATGCTTCCCAACAGAAAGCTCTAAAATAGGATCCTCGGTGGTGTGTGTGTGTGTGTGTGTGTGTGTGTGTGTGTGTGTGTGTGTGTGTGTGTGTGTGTGTGTGTGTGTGTGTGTTCTGCACTGTGAGCTGCAGATGAAGATGACGGCGGCGGTTATTTACACTATGTTCATGCTGTTTTCATCGAGTGTACAGTAACTGTGCGTACATGGGTTGTTGCCATGTTTCACCCGGTTTTCAGGGTTGGTTTACTCCCTTGGTTTTTACAAGGGGCCTTTTATGTTTAGAGAAAAAGAGATTTTTTTTTTTAAACACCTTTTTAGTATCCGTTTCATCACATCTATGTTTTCCGATATTCTTCATGGCTTCTTCAGCTCCACGTGTAAAATGTAAAAAAAAAAAAGAAAAATACGCGTTTCCATAGAGCTCCATTTAAAAGATGCCTCGGTACTTTAATTATTGTAATTATAAAGAGATGTAGCCTTTATTAAAATGCTCTATTTTTCAAATTAGCAAGCTGCCTCCTGTGATTGTTGTTTTTTTGTGTGTGTTTGTGTGTGCGCGCCCGCTGTGCAGGGTGCAACTCGTCTGGTCCTGTGAGAAATTTCCGATAGATTTGCATCCATTATCAGCTCTTAATTCGCTCCCTGCTGGAAATTAAAACATGCAGCATTAATTTGGCCACTAGAGCCTCTGTGTGTTTTATGATGAGAAGGAGGGAGAGTTAAGTGTGTGTTAATGAGACATTTGGTAATTATACAGTTTGTCATGAGTACATCTCACTCGACTATTTATATGGTTAAACTTTGGGCCTCCTGCGGCTCTTTAAATACCACGAAGGAATGAGATTTAATTCCGTTTTTTTTTTGTTTTTTTTCCCAGACCCTTGTTGGGTAAATGGGTAATAAAACCAGTCTGCTGTTTGATGAGCTTAACACTTAAAAATCATGAACTTTTTTCTTGCCTATTTTGTTCTGGTAAAAAATTGGTTTTAAAAAACTAAATCCAAAACAAGAGAAAATGTATCACCTCTTTATTCCATTACATAAATAGTTCTGTCCCATAAAAAGTGGGACAGATTTGCATTTTGGGGGGGGGGGGGGGGTGCAAGATAAAGACATCTGACAGTCAGTGTAGTGAGAAAATATCCAACAGAGACAATATTGCTCAATAAAATGCGGCATATTCAGCTGTTTGGGTAAAAAGCTTAAATAGTTAGGAAGGTTATGATTGGATGGTCCATATTTAAAACATTGTGCTGCTCTCATGTTTCATTTCATGGTCCTTTTGTTACTCTAAGTCAGATAGGCAATGTGGAGTCAACAAGTCATCTCCATGTCCTGTATTTGATCTACCCACCCACTGAAGCAGGTGAGTCCAATCTTCACCGTGGATCAACCTGTGCAGATTAGACTCACCTGGTTAATTGGCTGGGTAGATTAAATACATGACATGGAGATGATTTGTTGACTCCACATTTCCCGTCTCTGCTCTAAGATGTTCTCTGCAAACTGGATTAAACTAGTTAAATGAATTAATTTGAACAATGAGAAGCACATAAAGGTATGTTAAATTGCCTTAATCTCAGCCAAGTCACGGTATGAATGATTAAAAACTTAAAGAAGGATTCTACCTGTTTAATCAGCCAGTCACACCCTCTGGGTGTGATTCCATGATTCCACCCACAGCAGTACTAATAGAGAGAGGACAGTGACATGGCAGATTGGTCCTACTCCTTGATTCTTTTACAACTATGCAACTTCAGATTTAAAGTGAAAATCACCACAAAGTAGTCCTTAATTTTAAATTTGATTTTTCTTTTTTTTTAATAAAGATCTGAAAACTTTGGATTGTATTAGACGCATATTTTTGTGCTCATAAATAAAATCCAAACCACCAATTAAATGACTTAAAGAAAACCAAGTCCACCTCAGTCTCTAAAATGTTTTTTGAAAGCCTGAATGGTCAGTGGGAACGTTGGACTGATTCAGACATATTTAGGTGCTGGAATGGCCGAACCTGAATCCAATTAAGAATCGATGGCTAAATATTTAAATCGGTCCTTTGCAATGCTCTCCATCCATTCTTACAAAGATGGAACTTTTCTACAAAGCAGGTCAACATCTTCATCTCTTAAATGTGAGACTTTGGTTGGGTGACTTGGAGCTCTTAACTGTCTAAAAATGTGCTTTTATAAATGAAAAAGTTTTAGATTTTTTGTTTCAAATCATGATTTTAAATGTGACAAATGTTTATGCTGTATTAGCAGCCTAAAACAAAAATTGTTATCCTTCCTAATGGATAGATTAAAAATTGCCGGATTGTGTTTTTAATTGTGAAATATATATGCTTATATATAGTATATAAATAAGGGCTTTAAAGACTTTGATGGGTCTGAAAAATTCTGATTACTAAAGGAATAGTAAATTAGTTTCACATGAGTTGCCTCTTCTGAACAGGTGGGTTAAATGGTTGCTAATGCTAACTGAAGGTTAATCTTGGAATTTGCTGATTTGGCAACAGTTATGAAGCTAGAGCGGCTAAACATAAGTGCACCACTAAATGATAAGATGAGTAATTGGCTAAAGTATCAATTGGTGAGGATAAAAGGAACAAAAAAAAAAGATTAAAACCTTTTTAATCTATTGCATTAGAAAGAATACAAATCACAGTTTTCCTGTCCCCAGTTATAGAAACATCAGTTTGTCCAATATCAAATCATCCACTCATGACTAAAGCAAAAGTAGAATCCTATGAAAAACTTTACATGAAGTCATTTATAGGCTTGGCTTTATAGGTTCACTCACCTGCTGACTCTTATCTTCACACACCTCTTGCAAACCTCGTTCCTCTGCCGCCGGGGTGTCCTTTCAACTTCCATTGGTTGAGAGAGTTGCTTATGCTGCCTTTCATATTGAAAGGGCATCATGATATTGTTAAAATAGCATTTTTGGACTCCTTTCATCAGGAAAGGTCAGTGCATACACTTGAAGGCCATCCTTTATCATCTTTAGAAGCTCTCATTCAGTGGCGCTGCGCAGTCAGGGGGGGCCCTCTCAACCCATCTTTGTGCAAAGAGCTATTTCAGATGAGGGTCATCTTTTTGAAGAATGCCCACGGATAGGTAAACTTTACACCTCTATTTACACATGTAGAGGTTTTTATAGTTGCAGCGGTATGGAGATTTAAGAGCATTTAAAGGTTTGATCATGAACTTCAACAGATTATTTGTGTAAGCTGAGTGACGAATGAATATCAGAGCTGGAGACACTTCAGTGTTTGCACAGCAGAAAGACTCATGCCCAAATGTTCCCAGATGTCTTAGACTTCCAGGACCTGTAAATCACAACTGATTTGATCCAAAAACCCCTGTGTTCCCAACCCAAATAAATCCAGTTAAAAGTATAATAGAAAAGGCTCCTGGAGCTGCAAATCCACCTGGTTCATATCTACATGCGCTCCCCCCCGAAAGCTCTTGAGTTTTTAAACAAATGTTATAAAACCGTCTGCATCTTATAGCAAGAACAAAAAAGTGAAAGAAGTGCAGAATAAGTCAAAGAACAGCTGAGTATAGAGACCCTGGGAAAACGCTGCTCACTGTGTGCCACCACAAACCTCAGGTTCATTTAAAGCCACTTCAGCCATCCCACCAGAGATGGATAGAAGAAAACGAGACCCCCAATTTTGGGTCCCGCAGCCCTTCATTTAGAACCTGGACCGACAGTCCAAGTTGTTCCACACGAGGCACCGACCCAGACAGCCGCAGGACTGTGGTCAACCAGGGGGCCTCGACTGGATCCTGGTCAGGCGCCGCTGACGAAGCTGATCCCCGACAGCGCCATGTGACCGGGTCACATGATTTTACGCAGCTCGACACCGCACTCTAATCAACGGCAAACTCCAAGGCTGAACATTTTTAGATTAACCAGAACAAATTCTTTCTTTAAATCTGACGTACATTAGAGCTGAATGCTTTCACAGACTGATAGAGAGCATCTACAGGGCCCTGCAAAAATCCAATTTATAACAGCCTCACATTTTCATCACATTAAATCAACCAAACATCAGTGTTTTCAAACAGAATTTCATCTGAGTGGCAATATAGTGTAGAACATGGAGGTGGATAGAATCAAATTCTATGTTTTCATAGCTTAAAAATGAAAATCTGAAAAACAGTACCTTTAACTAAAATACAGCATCAGAAGTTATCTCATTATGTGTCAATTATTAAAATATAAAGTCAGAACATGTTAGTAAATAGATAGCAAACATGCACCACATCCAGAAGTTGTGTTTTAAAGGTATAGTGAAGGATGTGCTTTTTCCAGGTGGATCATCAAAATAAGTGGTACTCCTAATTGTCAATCATTCTAGTTATGTTTACGCAATGCAGTCCTACGTACTCGTCCCCATTTTGGAAAGTAATCTTGTATGAGCGATGCAAACAGCAGCTTTTAAACAGAGCTTGCACGAGAAGAAATGAGCTCGTGCACGCTCTTGAATGCATTTAATGAGCATTCCCTCTCGAGCGCAGACATGGGGTTGGTACCATCATGACATGGGCATGCTGTGACAGAGGAGCTGCTTTGAGATGATTGGTGGAGCTAACTGCAGGACAAACACAGAAGAAAAGCTGCAAGGGGCTGCAGCCAGAGATACAATGGCTCAGTCAAAGTCAGAACCTTCATCAAATTGTGGCGGCCTTAAGTTGTTTTGCCAAGATGAATAGGCTACAAGTTAATAGGTGTGCTATGCTGGCAGAGAAACATGGTTCCAAAATTTGTATCTTTTAAAATGCAGGTTATTATTAAAAAAATAAATTAAAATTGGATAGATTTTTTTCGTTCCAATTCACATTATTAAATAACCTTGTTTTGGCATATACAGAAAAATGTATTGTAGGTTGTGATTGCAAGCTAACCCAATGTGAAAAATGTTAACTTTTATAAGGGCCATGCAAAAGTGCCTTGGACACGTATTATTCAGATATGTGACTAAAACAATAAAAATAAATTCAGATTTTGGATTTTCCACTGTAAAATCTTCAAATATTTAGTTGCCAATCACTGCCTTTGGTGGACATCATAGCTTTATGAAGTGCATACAATAAAAGCACAATTCGAGCACAAGAGTTTAGCTGCCAGCAGCTAGAGCAGCCTTTGTTTGTTTTCTTCCTGCCTTTGGTGAACATTGAGAACATTGAGAATTGAGAATTGAGAAAGCTTTCTGGAGAGGTGGCGAAACGTCTTCAAATCTTGGAAACCAAGTCCAGTGGATTTTTTTGAACTTTTACTGAAAGGAACATGCAATCCTCCTTTGAGGCTTTAAAGAATTTCAAATTAAAGACATATCTCTGAGTTTTTCTCCCCCTGTAAAAATCAGAGAAATACTTAGATACAATAGTTTTTGTTCTGTCTTGTTTTCTTCCTGTTTGTTAGAGGAAGAGGAGGCGGGGTATCCAAGATGGCTGCTGTAGCTGCTGGCAGCTGAACTCTTGTGCTCGAATTGGAGGGAGAGCAGGTGAGTTTTGTGGTGACAGTCGGAGAAGAACCTTAATGAGAAAGTTGTGGAGGCAGAAAAGGCAGCTGGGTATTGAGCTTCTGCCTCCGACGCTTCAAGAAACGTCAAGTTTCTGCACACAAGGGACTTTTAAAAGTTTCTGAAAAAAAGTTTTTCTTTTTTTTGTAATAAGACTTGAGCTGAGGATCAGGTTAGCAAGTCAAAACCCAAGAAAACCATCTTGTAAAGAAAAGTTTCATCCAGGTCCTTTTACAAGGTGAACTCAATAGTTGTAAAACCTTTCTACTTCAACTGCTTTTTTCCTCACTTAAGGGTCATTCAATCACCTCTCTTCACTGTTTTTTAAAACAACATGTTTCAAAGTTGTTAATCTAAGCACAAAATGATCAAATAAAAACAATAAAGAATAAGGGCATCCAGAGGCAATAAACTCAAACGCTATCGCCATGGAGATTACATCACTCAGACATCACAGTTTTTAATTCTGAGGTTAACAAAACACAGCATGTCAATTAGTTAAGTTTTCTCTTTTAGCCCAAGACAGGACAGCAAATCAGACATTACAGTTTTAGCATAACTGCAACAGAAAAAATGATATATTAGTTGAGCAAAGGCTACTTTATAAATTGTGCAAAGATTGTCATGTACCAATGGATGCTTATTTACGCAGAATCTATTGGTTATTTACATTTATTTATGGAGGAATCAGCCGGTGCGCCAGCTATGATCATTCTGTGTGAAACTCATACTGAGAACAGAGCAGTTTAGAAACCACAATATAAATAAATACAAACAAATAAGATATTCTTTTGACTTCAGTTTTCTTTCAGGTAGTTATTCTGAATCGAAACACTACATGTTTTTTACTTCCTCTAACCTAAAAAAGAAAAGTTTTGCTGCTCCTAACTCGCTCTCTGCCTTTAAAGGCAGGGGAAGATTGAAGCTGTAAAAGTTAGTCAGGCCTGCCCGGGGAATTCTGCATGAATCCTGCACACAACTGAAGGAAGAGCATCTTTTGTAAAAAAGAGGGTGTGCTATTGTCCTGCTTTGTTGTTTATTCTTTACTTAGATTTCACCTGGTGCACGGGGCAGCCCCACTAAGCCGCAGGGTAGGCATTGTTCTTGGAGCCTGCAGTCACCTTCTTTCTAACTGAGCCTTTCAGAGACCCCCCATGATCTTTGTTTTTACTTCTGGCCTCAGACGGCTTAGATTGCTGCCTGATGTTCCTTCCTCTTTTCCCATTGTTTCAGTGTGTCCTCTTAAGTAGGACTTCTACTTGTAGGTCGATGTTTGTGTGTTCTCCGTTTGGAGCAGATACGGGATGGGGAGGGGGGCCGGGTTGGTGGGGTACACAGAGTGCATGTGAAGTTTTATTGTTAACCACATGTGTTTTTCAGTCTCTGTGCTTCCATGTTTTTTTTCCCAGGGTGAAGGGGTTGTGTGGGTAATATAGCATGAGGCTATCTAGAGAGAGGGGAAAAAGCCCAAATGGGGGGACATGTGGTTCTTGTTTGGGGGCTCAGCGTGCAGCGACGGTGGGTCTGGATTCTCTTTGGTCTGACTTGCATTTGCAACCTAAACATCCCGATGATTATTAAACAGTATGGATGCCCTTAATGCTTCCTTGATATGAACCAGGAACAAATAAACGATGTTGGATCGAGACACGTTACGTGCACACTCCTGTGCCACGATCGAAAAGTCAGAAGTGGAGTCTTTTCTTTAAGGGAAAATATGCAAGGAAATATAATATCATGGAATAAACCCCTTTTCTAGTTTTGCTTTTGTTTAATTGTATATCCTAGATCATGTTTCATGATGGCCTGAGCTGTGTGAGAGCATATAAACATGATGCCTCTGGGCTCTATAAATTCACTATATGTACAGTAGATTAGACGAACAGTAAACCAATGCACACCCTTGGAGGCAAAAACAACCAAACAACTTCTACAAAAGCTCTAAAATAAAAACAATGGCAATCGCAAACACCCAATGATTCAAAGCATTAAAGAAAATTGTTAAATGATTGTAATTGTTCTGAGAGTATCCACGCCACGACGCAAGAGGGACAATCACGAACAAACTGAGGCCAAAAAAGAGCGGAGATCCAGGTGGAAAAAGGGTCCCAGCGTTCTCGCGCACCTCGCTCTTCTAGCTGGTCCGTGTTCCCGAGTCGTTTTCCACAATGGCGGTCATAGAAACAAAAAAAAGCCGGTAAGGTACCAAACAGGAAATATGCATAGTGTAGAGCAAATGTAGATTTGACCAGTCAGATGCCTTCTGTCTGCGGACACCTATAATTTTGGAGAGGTGCACGAGAGTGTCTGCGGAAGGGGCGGGGGCGTATCTGCGTTCACTGCGACAAACACACAGACGACCTGCTTTCTGAGTGTAAATCAGCCTTTACTATTTCATGTCCATTGTAGCTTCCATTCTCTGCTATGGAACAAGTTGGATTACGGCCCCGTCCACACGAAGTCAAACCCTGGCCTAAA
>NW_015150849.1:91033-123754 GCF_000732505.1 Cyprinodon variegatus
CCAGCCATCCATCCGTCCGTCCATCCATCCATCCATCCATCCATCCATCCATCCATCCATCCATCCATCCATCCATCCATCCATCTTTTTGAATCTTAAAGTGACTGTAGCACTCTGGAAAATAACTGATATTTGCTCATCACTCATTCAAAGGTAAGTCAGGGTCCTCTGTGCCAGTAATAGGAAGACAAGGAGAAAAGCTGCATGGTCAACAAATAAGATAGATAAATGCAAATTTATGAAATAAACTAAAGAAGAGATAAACTAAGAGATTTAAGATACAGTTTTTTACAGGATACAAATTTAATTTGCAAGGAAATGATGTTGCCGCAGAATGAAATCTGTTGTATTTATTCCGTTTCAGCGTTGACAGGAATTTTAATGCTTCTATTATTAGCGGAATATACGTTTTGATTATTTACTTTCTTTATGTTTCAACTAGTCACGGACTAAATGAGCAAATCAAGGTGGACCTCAGTCATTTTCCTACAATTCAGACTTCAAAATAAGCTGCAGATCAAAGCAGAGGAACACGACACTCCATTTATCAGCCCCCCCTGACACCCAGCATCAGACACATGGCGTTACTTTGGTGAACCTTGACTACCTCTGATTGCTCGTTACTCATCTGAAAAAAAGATGAATCTCAACAGTGCGTCTCTGCCTGTTTTCCAGCCTTGAAGAAGTTAAAATTAGTCTTTTAAAAGACAGAATTCAAAGCTGGCAGCATGAAAAGGAGAGCAGAATGAAATGTCGGCACTGCGGTGTTAAAAGGGAGATGGGAGATGAGAGATCCTAGTGTCTGACTTTGGTGTGACTTCAAAAGACTGTGTTTAAAGCGGCAGGCCTTAATGCTGGCCTGATAGCAGAACTGTCACGTCTGTGTGACCTCCCACAGCTGGCCAGCCGGGGACACGGGGCTCAAGCTGCGCCTCTGTGTGTGTTTATGTGTGTGTGTGGTTGTTTCTTGATGTCTGCATATGAGCTTGTTTGCTTTTTGAATGTTTGTTTGTCGGCACTCTTGTGGCTCTTCTCACTGTGTGTCTTGATGTGATTGTCTATGTGCCCTTTAATGTCCGTGTTTTTGATGTCAGTGAATGTGAATTTATGTGTGTTTGTGTGTGCAGAGGTTGAAGATCTAAGCCCGGCTCTGCCCTCTCTCCCTATGCACAGGGGTCTTTTTTTCCCCTTCTTGTTAAGATTAAAACACTGATAGGCTTTGAACTGCAGCTGTGGACTCTGCAGTTATTTCACCACTTTAGCTTAAATAGTTAAAGTTCCCATCATGCTCCCTTTTATCACTGCTGCCATTAGAAACCATCAGCTGTATTAGCTGCAAACCAGGGATTGGAGCCATGTGCCTTTAAAGCAGGGATTTGCCTTTCAGGGGCTAATAAGACCAGTGAAATATGATCCCATTTATCTGCATATTATTAATGATATAGAATAAACAGCTGTATGTCCAATCACCATAACTGGATGTGGTTGAGAAGTAAAAATATGTTTTTAGCAAATGTAGAGCTCTAGAAATAGAATAGTGTAGAACGTGATAAAGTTAAAATTGATAGGCATAGTTATTCATCCATCCATCCATTATCTGACACGCTTGTCCCAATTGGGGTCATGAGGTGTGCTGGTGCCTATGTCCAGCTGTCTACGGGCGAGATACACCCTGGACAGGTCGCCAGTCCATCGCAGGGCAACACAGAGACAAACAGGACAAACAACCATTCACACACACACTCACACCTAAGGAGATCTAGAGAAGCCAATAAACCTAACAGTCATGTTTTTGGACTGTAGGAGGAAGCCAGAGTACCCAGAGAGAACCCACTCATGCTCAGGGAGAACATGCAAACTCCATGCATGTTCAGGAATCAAACCCAGAACCTTCTTGCTGCAAGGTAGCAGTGCTACCCACTGCGCCACTGAGCAGCCACAGGCATAATTATCTTATTGGGCAAATGTTTATTTGATTAATTATTGAGTTAGTAAAATTTATTTGGTTTTGAGAAAATATGTGCTCAAACTACTTTTTTTATTTGTATTTCATACATTTCTGTCATGATAATACCCCTTAAGAGGACATGATGCATGATAGGAAAAAGAAAGTTCATCATCTGTGCATATGTTAAAAAAAGAAAAAAAAAAACTATATATGCTGTATGCTTGAACCGTGGATTTAGTTTAATAAAGTTGCACAAAAGCGAAAATCTATTATTTTTTTAGTTCTTTTTAAAGGTGCAACACATACATATTGTCATTCTTTCTGTTGATCAAGACTGACGGATAAGCTTGAAGAAATTGCTTCATAGCTCTTTGGTTGTAAAGGCAAATCAGAATCGATCTATCATAGTTTTATGTGTAAAAAATGTTTTACTTTCCTATTTATCATCACACCTTTTTTATTTAAAGCATCTTTTTTTTATTGGGCTGTATAATGGGTAGGACAATTGTGTCTTTATGAGCCTCAACTATATTTTTACATTTAAATAATTTTTTTCTTTGATTGAAGCTTTTTTTTCATTGAGTGAAGATGTTTTTAATGGAAAATAGATAGTTTCATTGAAGCAACCTTTTGTTTTTAATTGAATAATAAAGACACAAATCTACCTAAAAACAGTGCCTGTAACTAAAAACAGTTCCTGTCTTTATGAAAAAATGGGGGGACCAACTCTCTGTTTACTGTTATACGTCAACTTTATGGGTCTACTGAGCAATGATGAACCATTTCTGCCTTTACAGGTGAAGCAATCTAACTTTGGGTTTATTTGCTCCTCTTTCTGACCTTAAAGGAGCAATAAGCGATATGTCATTAACTTTAAAATAGTTTTGTAAAGAACTAAATGTATATTTTCAGATGAACTATGGTTAGACGTCACACACTGTTCTCTCAGTCTTGTTTACAAAGCCGGGGTGATGCGCAAGTTTATATGTTTAGTGCAGAATAGGAGCAAAATGGAAGCCTGCAGCAGACCAAAACGTTCACCTGAAGACAATCAGGACTCATTAGTGCCACAGAAAAATAAGTAGTCATATAAGGAAAGGAACAAAATGGCCTCGCATTTCCAAGGTGGAAAGCACTCTGAGAGCAGAAGCAGTATCAGTCTGACTCAGTAATAACTCTCCTTCTGGAATAACAACTCAAAGTCTGATGTTTGTTTTTGTTGGTTTAAAAGTCTTCTTAGACTTGTGTTGCTATGTTGATTCAATTCAATGTAACACTACAATTGTGGTATGTGGGTAAATTATTGAAGTTTGACCAGCAATGGACCCAGTGTCACTGAGCCCTGCTTACAGAGTTCCTGTTTAATGCAGCCCAGTGGGCAGCATGATCCTCGCATACATCCAGGCCATAAATTATCTAAAGTTGAAATGGATAATTGGTGCCTTGATTTTCAGACTTTTTATTCCAGCCTGGTAGTTGTCTTTACTTTGTGTATTCTGTGTTGCTATGCTGAGTCTTTTCACAGAAGGCAACTTCAGTGTCTTGTCTCTTTTATTGTCAATCAGAATGACAAGATGAGGGAAACAATATATTACACATTGTGCATCAAAATAATGTACAACATACACTACCGTTCAAAAGTTTGGGGTCACATTAAAATGTCCTTATTTTTTTTTAAGGAATAGCACTGTACTTTTCAATAAAGATAACTTTAAACTAGTCTTAACTTTAAAGAAATACACTCTATTCTTACTAATGTGGTAAATGACTATTCTAGCTGCAAATGTCTGGTTTTTGGTGCAATATCTACATAGGTGTAGGCCCATTTCCAGCAGCTATCACTCCAGTGTTCTGATGGTACAATGTGTTTGCTCATTGGCTCAGAAGGCTAATTGATGATTAGAAAACCCTTGTGCAATCATGTTCACACATTTGAGCAGATTGAGTTTCTGGAGCATCCCATTTGTGGGGTCAATTAAACGCTCAAAATGGCCAGAAAAAGAGAACTTTCATCTGAAACTCGACAGTCTATTCTTGTTCTTAGAAATGATGCTATTCAATGTGAGAAATTGCTAAGAAACTGAAGATTTCCTACAACGGTGTGAACTACTCCTTTCAGAGGACAGCACAAACAGGCCCTAACCAGAGTAGAAAAAGAAGTGAGAGGCTGCGTTGCACAACTGAGCAAGAAGATAAGTACATTAGAGTCTACAAATCACTATTTCTAACCTTGTCAATGTCTTGACTCTATTTTCTATTAATTTCACAACTTATGGTGATGTATAAGTGTGACTTTTCAGGAAAACACAAAATTGTTTGGGTGACCCCAAACTTTTGAACGGTAGTGTATATTGATGCAATAAAGAGAGCAGTGGGTTCGTTTCCAAGCAACATTATGTCCTCTCAGTCTGAATATCATGGAAGGAAACAATCATATTGTTATTATTATATTGATGATTAGTATAACAAAATAACATTGTTTCATGTTACTAAGCTTAATAGAAAGCTGAATTGAAATGTAGTGTTTAACTCGGCAGACAGTGTTCAACACTTTTACCTAATAGTAAAAAATAGCTTTTAATCTTTTGAAGTAGGATGCGTTCACAAAAGCTATTATTTCTTCTTTTAATTATCTTTTGCTTTAGCTGCGAAATTCAAACATCTTTAGCCTATTGCCTTGGCTCTGTGCCACCAGTCTACAGTCAACTTTGGGAATACTCCTTTAATAAGTTCCTCATAATGCAGCCTTAGAGGAAATACCAGCTATGGTTAAACTGTATTTTTAAGTTGTAGAACAATTTGTGACTGGAAATCACATAAATTGCATGAAAAACTTTGCAGGGTATGATGATATCCAGGTAGACACTAGAAGAGCATTTGCACGTAGATCACAGAGAATCAGAGCAGGCTGCTGTGACCTCATCAGACCACAGCAATGACAGTTCTTCTATAATTTATTAGTTTTAATGGTAATTTTTTGGAAATACTCAACCAATTTAAATAAACATAAACCTAATGAACTGAATCCCAATAAAATAACATATGCAAAGACATGCCTTAACCAAGAACACTCTGATACATTCCAAGTCCTCTTGTTTTCCTACCCTTCTAAAATCAAATCTAAATATTCAGAACATATTACATTACATTTACTACATACACGGAAAGTCTACAACAATAAATTTCAGACACAGTATTTTTGTGTCTTTTTGATACGATTTTTAATGCCATAAATTGAAGAGGAGTCTAAAACCTTCTTTAAACAGTTTTTTTAAATGAATTTATGAATGAATGCTTCCTTATAAAAAGAAGAAAAATAAAAAAAAATATATATATATATAAAATGTTGCAAGAAAATTTAAAAAGGCATGTCTAAATAATTATTTAAAAATGTGCTTTTTAAAAAAATTTTCTCTTGCTTTTTGCTCTGGTTACACTTATTCCTCCGACATGTTTCTGTATATTTGGACTATTATGGTATATTCCAATGTATATTTTTCAATCCCCCCCTTACACAAAAAATGTCCTGTGCACTGTTAGATTTCATTTGAACTGAACTGCTGTTTATTTGTAAATGAGGTAAACCCAAATAAAAGAAAAGCAGCTAGAGTGCCTGTGCTCAAACATGCGCATTATAATCCTTTATAATGCACATATTTGATTACGTGTACTGTCTCTATTCTCCCATCGTTTGCATGCTTATATCCTGTGCACTCAAAGCCTTGCATGTTCTCTGACCAATTACACATTTCACAGTAGAGGGTAGTGAGAACATAAGGACCTGGCCTAAGTCCACGGTTTCTGCAGAACTTCCGACTGCAGCTTTAATCCTTATTTACAAATGTGCAGATCATGTGTTGATGTTGTGCTAACAACCAAAAGAAATGAAACTCATCTACATGAGGACTTTGTTTAGGCAGAAGTTAAAGTCTGGTTTAAACTTGTACAGTCCATTTTAACTTCGTTTAGACCAAGGAAAACGTCCTGGTCTAAAGATGGCCTAGGTTTACATCTGAAATGAAACATTAAGTATATACACAAAAAGAATGACTTCTAAAAGATGGCTCTCTACGTCACTTAGAAATAACAGGTATCTGTCTTTTGTATATGGCTCAAGTTCTTAACAAGGGGATTACATGTATTTTCATTGGTTGTTTGCTTGCAGGAGGCTTGGCTTTTCTAGGGCTCACATTATGTCAGAGATGTCCACTGAGTATCGACTTCTCCTGAGTTCACTTCATGTCCTCTTAAAAGAGGATGTACTGATGTGCATGTTATTGAAGAAGGCCATCACATATAAAACCATCTGACACATTTATGTCACATTGCATAAGCACTTGGAGGATTAGCCCCATCTCTCTGGTTTTTGCTGTTTTGTTTCCTGTATGTCCCCCAACAGGTGGTGGAGTAAAAGGTTTCCAGCTGTCCACTCTTGGCTCTGGACAGCGCTTCTGCTCCTTTACAGCGGGGAGCACAGGATACTTTGGGGGATGCTCCTTTCGCACTCCGATCTCTGCTTTGATGGGTCAAATCAAAACAAGTTCACATCAATCTGTGTATGGGTGAGACACAGATTTACAGAGAGCAAAGACAAGAAGAGCCAGGTCATAGAGATCAACATAAACAGCGTCCTTGTTCTACTGCACTCAGCTGTTGATGAAGTTCAGAGGTGCCCGATGTAATAAGTATTCATACTGTAGAGGTCTGGGTGTTCTGAAAAGATCCAACCTGTCCAGCAGAGATAATGGACTTATGAGGAGATGTTTAGGTTAAGAAGGCAGACTTTAAAAAAGCTGTTTTATGTTTTAAATCCTGATCAGTTGTTTTCTCCTTAAACTGTTCGTATTATTCAGCCCAAAGAGGATGGCTAATTAAGCAAACAAAAAGTGCGATACAAAGGTCTAAACTCTTGATTTTAAAAGCAAAGTACTTTCTTTCTCACCACCACTGAGAGCATATTCACTTGAAATACTTTCTAGAGAAATTACCTGAATGAAAAGAAAATTAGACATATCAGTTAATACTTGAGAACAGACAGATTTAATCCTAATAGAATAAATTCTGCTCTGCCAATCATGCCAATCTTTTACAAAAATGTTCTTCCTCGAAGTGGATAGGTTTTATAGTCCTACATGTTCAGCCTGCTATAAGAACAACCAATCAGAGTAAAGTTAGCATGCTTTTGATTGTAGAACTTGCAGAGTTTACAGAAGCTTAGAGGATGTGGCTTTTTAGTCAGAGTAAGCAGGCTAACTACTGACACTAATGCATCATTTTTATTAAAAGGTCAGTTTTTACATGTGGTTAAATGATAAATCCATAAGCTATACATTGCTAGCAGTTCAAATGTTGTCAGCTGTTCTGCTGACTTGAAATCTTTGTTCACAATAATTATGATCATGAGAGAGTTGGAGGCTCTATATCTATTCACCCCTGCTTCTCACCACTTCCTTGTCAATGTCCTGCTCTTCGTTGACTTTTTGAGTTTTCATTTACATTTTAATTTATGTCATTCTGTTTTCATTGCAGTGTTGTGATTTTTGTGTTACTCTCTGTTGCCCCGTTGTGTCAGTTTCCTGCCCCCCTAGTTACTTCTATCCACACCTGCTCCATATCAGCTCATTAGCCCATTTTTTGTTCTGTCCCCCATAAATATACCTCCTGTGCAGTTCCTTATTGCTGGTTTCTTGTTGCGTTATTGCTTGCTCCCCATGTGTTCTTTCTCCCTGGTGTCTCCTGTTTTTTTTGTTTCTCATATTGTTCCTGGATTTTTGCCTCTGTTACCTCTGGAACTCATCTCTGCATTTGGGTCCTAAAACCTCCACACTAACTGACATCCCTGCATTTTCAACCTCATAAACACAAGATTCTAAATTGTGTTGGTTGTTATGAACATAAATGAAAATGATTTTGTGTCACATAGTTGAAGCTGATATATGAATTGATGTGATTCTGTTTCTGTGGCATGAATGCTTGTCCTCCTACCTGATCTCACCATCGCAATATGTTGGGAATGATCAGCTTATTGTGTCATTCTTAACAGAAAATTTTACTCCAAAGTTGAAATGTAATATTTGCAATATTTGAAATTAGTGCAGAATAAAAAAATCATTTTGAGAGACTTTTCAGCTCTTCTGATGCATAAGAGGCCACACAGAAGTAGATGTCTAAAGTTTAGGGATGTCATCCTTTGTGGGTTCAGATGAGTTATGCAGTTTATTGTGCATTTTAAACCAAAATGACTAAACTGACCAGTTTTTGTAACCCAAAAGTGTTTTGATTCTTGGTTTGGTTTAGGTGGTTTTGTGGGGTTTTTCCATGTTATTTATATTGCTTAAGACCACATGGTTTCTGAGCGGGATAGTTTGATTAATGATCAGAGAAATTACCCCAAATCTAGGAAAGCTGTTGAAGTTTTTCCCTTCTGGCTTTCAAAGTTACACCTAAGAGGAATGCATCAGTTTTTCTTCTGTATCTTTGGAAACAATTTGAAGCTTCTGTTGACATATAGATATACCTCTTCATAGAACACCAGTTGGTCACTGAACTTCCATTTTTCCATTTGTGCATTAACGAAATGTTGTTTTACGTGCATTGTTCAGTGAAGGGCCATGGGTTTGTCTGAAGAAAGTGTTTTTGTTTTTTTGTGTGTGAAATGTTTTGCCTTTATTTTCATATTATTTAATTAAATTCAAACAATTGTTGCTTATTTACTATTTGCTGTAACCATCAGCCGGAAAAGGCTGATAACAGTTTGAATTAAATAAGCATGTCTGCTAAAATAATTTTTTTAAGGCACTTTTTTTTTGTTTGACGTGTCTGTGGCTTTTGCACAACTCCGTCAGTGCCTCCCTTCCATTCTCAATTGTTGTCCAAATGAAAGCGATCTGACTTGCTGTGCCAGCACAGGGAGCGGCCTGCTCATTAAAAATGTTAATGTCTCCCGTTGGGGCTTTGATGCGCGACCCAAGCGCACAAAAAAAGCCGTCCGAGGTTACAGAAGGTCTATGTAATCCTTTGTCCGTGTCCTGACACGGGGAGACACCCAGCTGAGGGCCCTGACAGTCACAATTAATCATGTCAGGGACGCCTCACTCAGGTCCATCATGTCCTGTTTTAATTAGTCAACACTGCAGACACACACAAAGGTCCACTGCATGCACAAACACACAACAAGGAGGCCAAAACACATATCCCCTTTCTTCTAAAAAGACTCATTTTCGGGGACCTTCTGTCTGCATTGCAGTTCTTGTCTAAGACATTGATGCTAGTAAGAAAAAGAGCTGATTCTGTGTCTTTTTGTCATGTAAAACAAATCATGCTGTAGGGAAAAGTTTAAGCTTGCCTTGAACATTTCAATTTAGGACTATTGGCTCATGAGTCTGTATAAACAAAAGCAGATGGTAATGCTACATTTAATGTTTTTTGGTAACTTGCTAATGCAAAACGTGTTGGAGCAAAGTCTGGGAAACCGAAATTGGTTTTATCATATATATTGGAGGTTTAAATGTAACTACACCTGATGTAAAAGCTTAACCCCCCGACTGACAGAGGTGTGGGGATATTGGGGTGTGTGGTCAGGACGAGGAACAGAAGTTACACAAATAGTCTGATTGAAGGCCTAATTGGATCAAAAATGATTCACAGAAACATGTCAGACTGAAGTCCGACTTGAAAGATGTTCAGATATTTGGAGTAAAATTTCTATTGCACATGTGTGCAACATCAGTGTGATGTTTTTATTTGGAGGATTTTGCACTAAATCTGTGCGGATGAACATGCTATGCTGCCCTATACCCTTATAGCGAAGGAGCATTAGTATAATGTGCTGCTGAGCCCTTAACCTAACTAAAATGTTCACCAAAAACGGCTGGAATACTGCATAGACATTATTTTTGCAGTTGTAACAGTCACCGTATGGGCTGGGCAGGAGAGGATAGAGGACAGGAGCATCCAGTCACCTTCAGGTCAGAGTTTTGAGGGAAGACAGATTTTATACCTGAATGTGGAACAGCATGTGTAGACATGCACCAATCTGTACCATTTAAACCAATAGGGAAATTCAACTGTAGTAGCCCCTCAACCTATAGACGGCAGCTGTCAGAAAAAACAAATTTACATATCAAAATTGCTCAGCAACATAAGGATACCAACCTTAAGACCCGATATATCCAGAAAAAAGGTGATCTATGGTTTAGTTACTCCTTAATAAGAGAAAGCAGCAATAAATTTTTTTCAAATATATACATTTTCTCAGATTAACTTAATTAATAAAAAGTCTTGCTTTCTTTTTATACCCTCCAATAAAATACAATGTAACCAACTTCCTTAGGATCTCTGATAAATAGTAAAAAGGTCCATCTGTGTATAATTCATTTTGTTGTGTAAGTACAGGCTCTAGAGGCTTCTGAGGTTTATTAAACAGTTATAGCGAGTCAATAGCATCATGAAGAGCAGGCAGCACAGCAGACAGGTCAGGCAAAAAGATAGGGAAAGGTTTAATCAGGGTTATATAACTATATTCCAGGTTTTAAACGTCTCACGGAGCACTTCTTCAATTCATCATCTGAAAATGGAAAGCATTGGTATTACTAAAGATCTACCAATATAGGGGTATTCCCCTAAACTGAAAGGTAGAGTATTCATTTCTGAGTTCTTCTACAATAGACCATCCAAGTGTCCCTCCAATGATTACTCTTTCATTATACCTTTTCCTTGCCATGCGGTTTCACTGAGATTTGTCTCGAACCGCCTGAGCCTTAGGTCATTTTCCCCCACATTGTGTGACGGTGTGCATGGGAAACAGCACTGAATATGGAAACATAATAGCAGCTTTCATCTAATAGAGGCTGCCTGCCTGCTGACACGACCTAACGGTATGAGTTTGGAATAAAAAAAGGAAGAACTGCCATCCTCTAAAAACATTTGGAGCACAAGCAAGAAAGTAGGGGAAACATTTGACTTTCAACAGTGTAGCATCTGGTCTCTACAGTTTTCTAACAGTGTGTGTTGGAAAAAAAACCAAAAAGAAAGAAAATGATGCAACTCAGTTGTAAACATCCCTGCGTTCCTGTATTTTTCATTTCAAATGTGCTACTAGCAACTATTAAAAATGACCAAATGCTTTCAAAAGGCCGTAGCATATGTTGTAGTGTTTTTAACATTTTAACGTAGAGTTAAACTGAATCACAAATCACAACACACTTCCCTTTTTATAGACATTCATTTGCACGTCATCTGTGCACCAAATGGTGGCTGGGTTATATTTGCAGTTTTCAAAGATCTACATGCTTTAAGTGACTGAAACTGTTATTCAGTTCATGCTGGCTGACGTAAAGCTTCCCCCAGGAGCTCTGTTTAAACTTTTGAATCTGTTGCACACACCAGAAGGCTTTACTCACAACAATACCTGAGCACTGTGTCACTTTTGGCTTTACTTTGTATATTTTTAGCTTCTCCAACCCTGAACACTTGACTGAAAGGTACTGTGAAGCCTTGTCGCCATACAGTGTACTGAGGAGCTGTTCTCTTCTCTGAAGCGGGTGTTCTTTTCTCTCAGTCCTGACAGCAGAACTGTGTCTGGGTGGGAGACAGATATCTCAGACTAAAATTCAGCTTTACTATGCCTAACAAAAATATTCCCACCTCTAACCTGATTATATATCATCAATATTTTTTTTGTTAAGCCAAAACAGATTTATTTGAGGGAGGAAAACTATAAGCAGCTTTAAAAATTTTGAACAAATTGAAAACGTAACAAATGGTGCACATTTTGATTTGACCTACTATACTATATTTCCAAAAGAAATCCAGTGCAACATCTTAGAGAAACTGCAAAACTTCAAAGATGGGAGAGTTCACCTGAACTGACAAGCTTGGCAAGAGGAAAAGCAATTGGAGAAGCAGCCAAGCAGTCATCTCTGGAGGAACCCCTAAGATCCTCAGCTCAGGTGGGAGAAGAGAAGTCCAAAGCAAAATGTCACACCTTCTTTTAGACATTAAACAAACTAATTCAGTTTGGAGAGCTGATCTTTAGTAACTCTGAAACTGGAGTAAAAATGTCTGGAACACAGAAACATCTGCAAGAACCTTAAATGACTAAATGGGATAAAGGGAAAGTTTTGGATTACATGCAAAACGCTTTATATGAAAAGAAAGATTACAATGGATAGCCCTCTCTACCAAGTGGAACATGGTTAGCAGCTGTATCATCATGTGGGGTTGGGTTTTTCTTCCTGCAGCAACCAAGAAGCTATAATCGGAGTTGATTGATGAAGCGTAATGTAAGGGATCCATGAGTAAAGTTTCCATCTTGCATCAGGATAATGGTTGTAAACTTACAGTCAGAGCTGTAAGGTGGGGTTGCGTGTGTCAAGGGAAGGATATTTTAATCAAATAATAAGTTAGAACGTCATACACTAAAAACTTTACTGAAATAGATGCATAGATGCAGCACCTCTCTTTGTGTTTCTCAACCATATGAAATTTGCAATAGCAGACAGTGAAGTTTGTGGGTGTGGCATTACAAAATGTTAATGAGTTAAAGGGCTATGGATTCTGTTTATGGCAGCAGGTACCCGGCTGTATGAATGGGATTAGTTACTGGAAAGAAACACCAAGGTATTCTGTCTGGACAGGGCAATCCGTCACTTCTCTTCTTCCTTTCGTCTCCTTCCGCACCTTCTCTGGAGCCACATGTCAAGGGGAGGCAGGAATGCAGGGGAATGGAAACAACAACAGAGAATGTCCTTTTCCCTGGAGGTATTTGGAAGGGAAGGCTTATATTACTAAATGAACAGACACACACACACACACAACTCTTTGTAGTGAATCTACCTCTTGTCTCACCTTTGCCAGTTCTTGCTAGCTGAAATGTGAGAGCACACCAGCTCCAGGGCTGTCCCTGTCTGGAGCTTTGCACAATTTCCATTTTTCTTTAATCTAACAATCCTTAGAGGAAATGCTACACTTTAAACATTGAAGATGGACGTTGGAGGTCAAATGGATATTTGTAGAAGACAAGCCCGTATCAGAATAACATGTAGACTAAAAACCAGAATTGTTGAGACCATTGTATTCATTTGTCCCTGAGATACCAAGGAAAGCTTTTTAGTCTGTCATTAAACACTCTGAAAAGCTGCACTATCATGTCCCCTTATCTGTGCATCTGCATGGTGCTAGACCTGTTTGACCAGGTAGGATAACTATCTCAAATTAGTCCCCATCTTTTCCTTCCACCATCTCCTATTATGAGCCAGCCCTTACTGAGTTTCAGCAATCCTCATTTCAACACTATTTTTTGTAGTTTATTTGATCCTTGTATTTGTTCTGAAGTTGTAAATATATCCTTTTTAAACATTTCTTAAAATCCTTTTGCTTTCCTGCAGACTATTTTCGAAACCCAGAGGGGCATGCTTAATCTATAAAAAAAGTTTTCTTTTAATCTTATTTTGACACTTAATATTGTTATATTTCCGTATACACCAGCGAAAGCTGGCTTACTACACCTAAATACATCCTAATCATATGTTGTGAGAACCCAACATGCAAAAGGTCTAATAATAAATGAAGTTTCTGCGCTTTTGAACTAAAGAAGAAAAATGCATCCATCCATGCATTTTCTGCTGCTAGACATAGGTGGCTTGTGCCTATCTCCAGCAGTCTATGGGAGAAAGGCGGGTAAGTCCTGGGTAAGTCAATGGACCACTGGCTAGACGCTAAGCTGAGAATCAAGCCTAGGAGCTTCTTGCTGCAAGGAAACAGTGGTATACACTGTGAAACCGTGCAGCTTAGAAAAATACATATAAGTAATAACAAGTTTTGGAAGATAGTTTATGTCCTATGAGATCTTTTGGTTTTTTGAAAGTCTAAATTATGTTTCAGGATTAAATCAAGACTATGACGGACCAACCAAATTTAGTCAAAAAACCAACGTCTACATGAAGTCTGGTGTTTGGGGGAGAAAGATTTTTGCAAACATATTCTCTGAGTTACAAACACAGAAGTCTGGTTTTGCTTGTGGTTTCTTCTTATTAAGGCGGGCATTCACTGTGCAACAATTTTTTTCAATCGTTGCATTCAGCTACAGCTCACACTGTATGATGAAACCAAAGGGTTTCGTTGTACAGTGTGAGTTCAGAGCTCACGTTTATGTTCTCACACTGTGTGACCCGACGCTCTGATGCGATCTACCTGCACACACTGAACATCTTAAAACCACGTCAGACTAAGCTCCGCAGTGAGATAGCGCTACTTGGACTGGTCTATCCGGAAGACAAACGAGTAGAAGAGCAATATGAAGCTCACTAGAGTAAAACACGTTGCCTTGGAAATTTATGCAATTTTTTTTGCTGAAAGCCCTAAAAAGAAAAGGCGACAGTATATTTGGACAAAGACATGGCTAAGTAATCTTGGCTACTATGGTCTGTCAATTTTACAGAAAGAACTCCATTTCACCTACACCCCCGTCATGCTTCTGTGTTTTCATCTGAGAGGAAGAAGAAGAAGAATTCTTGTTTGCCCATGCCCACTGAGCGATTTGCCCACAACAGCCGACTGAATTTCAAACATGTTTGATTATCTCCCAACCTCACGATTCCTGATTGGGCGGTGTTCATGAGAGGCTAATCGCCCCTTGTACCCCTGTACACTGCACAACGCACGATCAGGCTGAAAATTAGCCCCATCGAAAAATTCTTGCACAACTTGATAGTTGGCCCAGAAAGGGCAAAAAATCGTATAGTGTAAGCCCGGTTTTAGATGGAAGTTTTTCAACCCTGCTATTGCTGCATGCATGCTTGGTATAAGGAATTGCTGCAGAATCAAAAACATAATGCAGGCAAAAGTCTCCTCTGACTTCATGCTCACCCAGAAGCAAATCCTGCAAAGTCGACGACTCAATGCAATCAGCCAAGTTTCCTACTATAGAAAACTTGTATTATTTTCTGGTTGATTTAAATGAGCTGTCTGTAAATTGCCTTGAGATGGCATGATTTGTAAATTGCTGCTATATGGAAAAACTGAATTGATTGGAATAGCAGTGGAACATTTCAGGACTTTAACAAAATTCTGTTCTCTGGAAAAAGATTCTGACGGAGGGTGTTCAGCCATTAATTTGGCACCTTAAACTCAGCCTCATGAAACTAAGTGACAACCTCTATGCCATCATCTGCCATATGATCTATTGTAACTATCTGGATAATTAAAACACAAAATCCCAAGAAATACAATAGATCTTAACAGCAGGGAAAGTATTCTGTCCAGTCTTGCCCAAATAACTTCATATTGCCTACATTCCTCATTCCTTATTAAATCCTATTCATCTTTGCATATCAGTAAACCTATTTCTCTATCTCTCCATTATCTTCACCTGCTTCCTGAATACTTGTTTTCAGTCAGCCTACCTGTGGTTCTGACCCCTGCCCTGCAAATGCTGACTTAAGGTGTTCATTTACCCTCCTCGCTTTGCTCCTTGTCTCCCTGCCAGGCACCCCTGATACGCACAAACACACACCTGCAGGAAACAATGGAGGCTTTATTCAGGGTGGGCACACCACTGATACGGCCGACTCTTTATCGGGGACTGGGATCTGGACCTGGGCGGCTACCGTGCGTGCTCCACATTGCTCTAGAGATTTACCTAAAAGAGCTCCAGTCAGGGCAGCACATGCTACTTCACTTTTATCTTTTGGATTAGCAATGACCTCATCAAGTCATTTAGGGTATTATCCCCAAAATATTATAGGTTTGTCTTTATGTCTGTACTTTCCTAGAAAGAAATCTGAGGTGGAAAGTTTAGAGTCCTATTTGGTTTTATTTAGTATCTTGAAGCAGATGTTTAATTGATTTTTTTCCAGAGCACTGCTCTGCCTCAGATTAAACACTGCAGGAGCAACATCACTGCTTGAATAAGCTGTTTGTTGGGAATATCCTCAGCTGCATGGATGAAATGGGCCAAAAGGAGGAGTGGAAAAAAAGCCAGCAAAT
Source organism: Cyprinodon variegatus (assembly GCF_000732505.1). Taxonomy (NCBI): domain Eukaryota; kingdom Metazoa; phylum Chordata; class Actinopteri; order Cyprinodontiformes; family Cyprinodontidae; genus Cyprinodon; species Cyprinodon variegatus. The sequence continues at coordinate 106,968 of NW_015150849.1, forward strand.
GTATCTTTGAATTAAACCATTTCCTCTGAAGCCAAACCTGTAGTAATGGGATGAAGGACAACAGCCACCAATGTGAGGTCAAACAATGTTTAACTATACAAGCATCTGTTGTAATGGAAGAAGGAGCTAAAAAAAAAAAAAAAGCAGGAAAACGTTCAGGTTTTAAATAAATAAACATCTAAACAAAGGAACGAGAGCCCTCTGGTTCATTAGGGTCATTCTGCATTAAAAAAATTCAAGGGAAGCTTTTCCATATTTGAGGTAAGAGGGAAATATAAAAAGAACACAAAGACTGCGGAAAGGGAAACATGCAAATGGAAATGTTAAGATTCCATATATACATGTTTGGATGTTTTGGAGTGTTTTGTAACTATGGAACATGGTTGAAGTTGTGCATTATGAATTTGTTTGCAAAATGACCGCCTCAGACATCTGTTTCTTCCTGAAAGACAGCATATGTTCCATTTTATGCCTTGTATTCAACAGTTTGGAGAAAAATACACAGAAAAAAACAAAGTTCTGGACATTCTGTGGTATTTAGCTGCATACAGAGTTTTGCTAGTTTTTCTATCAAAGGTGTCGCTGAATGAATTTAAATCTCTCTTTCCCTCTCATGTGCGTTTGTGTGTGTGTGTAAGCTTTGTTAAAAAAATTATTATTATTATTAAATTATAATAATCTGGAAGAATTGTTCTTTACTGATTGCATATTCTTTAAAACAGCATGTAGGCTTATAAAAGCTAAATATTGTGCCTTCGAGTCAATATTCTAAAAAATTTCAGGTGCAAACTCTGTCTGCATGTGATTTGGAGATTAACTGTAAATACATATATGTTACTTTAACAAAACACTAGTGCTAGTGGAATCCCAACTCCCCATACCTGTTGTCGGTGTGCTACATATGATTTAATGTGTGTATTGCTTGAAAAGCTCTATAACATCAATAACTCGTAAAGCACTCAGAGAACGCCGACCTCCACCATGTAGCTAATCTCTAACATTACCTAAAACTCGAACATGATCTGGATTATTACCAAATTTTAATGAATTGTTCCTTGGCATGGGGTGCACCTTTGGTTACTATTTCCTTAAAATCCTTTTATAGTATAAATTGGGCACAGTGTGTGTCTGCAGCCTCTGGTGTTTGCTCTGCTCTCAACTTCTTCATTTACTCTATGCTCTGCTTTCTTGTGTCATCAGCAGATTGAGGTTTGATGCTGAATCTGTCACTGCTGCCACTCGCTGGTTTAGGAAGGAACTGCTTGTTCCAGCAAATAATGTTAAAGAATCCTTTAAAATATTCCTGCATCTGGATTATAATGTGTATCATCACCAAAATGTAATGGATTGTTCCTTAGACTGAGATGCACATTTGGTACAGAATTCATAAAAAATCTGCTCATAATTTTCTAAGTAAGCCTGCACACAGACAGACAGAAGGAAAAAATTATGCACAAACTCGACTAAAAACCTATCCTCCTTGGCAGAGGTAATGATGTTTAAAGAAAAAAAAAAGACTAGGCTGGCCGAAGCACTTTCTCATCTGTGTCAGTTGAGCTGCTGTGTCTTCCCCTGACATCAGATTATGTCAGGGGAAGCGTCAAACAGAGCAGCCGAAGCACTGGTCAAAGCAAAAAACATCTTCTGAGGCATCTTTTCTTTAATTTTTTTCTGTACATGATTCATTTAAAACACAATAAACTTGTTTTACACAATTAATTATTAATGAGTCCTATCACATGGCAAAAATGATCCAGAAATGAGTAAAACCATTTTTTTTACAAGTGTATTGCTGCTTAATCTGAGTAGGTAAATGAAATGATCTGCCAACGGGTCAAGTGTTTTTACCCCTGAAATAAGATAATTAGATATTTTACACTTGAAATAAGACTGCAGCATGTTTTTTTTTTTTGTTTTTTTTTTACCCCTGCAAAGCGCTTCACCTGCTCATTTCAAGAAAAAATTCACTTATTTTAAGAAAAAATGTCTTGCTTAGATTTCAGTTTCTTTGCAGTGACTATGTTAGCACTAGCTTTTTAATAGAACATTCTCAGCTGGAGATGTAGTGTGTTATTTCATTAATCTAAACAAACCGATGAATCCAATATTTTTATATAGTGTCAGATTAGAATCACTAAATCAAAAGAGACTCGAATGAGAATCTAAGGGAAATAAATACCGAATTTGAAACTCAGCCTTGTTCTCTTAATAAAACATTTCATTGTTATGTTGGTGTAATTAAAAAAAAAGATCAACAAAGAAGTACTTAAAGGATTTTGTCTATGTGTAGGATTTAGTACGTTTTCTTGAACTGAGAGATAGCAAGCTAAAGAGCACATATTGGCATCACACAATAGCTGTAAAAATCCAAAGTAAGCCAAACAAACTTCATTGCCCCCCTACTGCCCTGTTCTCCCCTCTGATCTAGCTGCTCTTTCATCCTCCTCTTGTAAGACAGCCTCTTCTTCTCTCTCCATCTTCCCAGTTCTCAGTCCTTTTCATCTCTTGGCAACGAGGCATCAGTGGTCCAAGCGCAGAGGGAGACATACGGAGAGACCAGCAGACAGAGAGAGATAGTGAGCTGCTCTTGAAACTTTTGAGTCAACTATGCAAAGAATGCAGGTGCCTGCTGAGAGGACAACAAAGTGTGGACCTCCATAGAAGAACAGTATGGGCAAACAGCACGTCGGTGTGAGGAAACTAAATCCTCTGTTTTATCTCTTTTCAACTGCTTCTCATGTGGGCAAGTTCTTCCAGAGTTATGAAAGATTGCTTTCCTTCTGAGGTTGCAAGATGATATGATAAAACGTCTCAAGTTGCAAAAAACAACAACAGCGCATTCATTACAGTCGGAGCTGAAAATAAACACAGTGTTTGAAAGATACAGAGGCAAATGTGCTACAGGTAAACAAATAAATAGTTCGCCAAATAAATATCATTAAATATGCAAAGATTATGTGACCCCAATCCTAATATTTAGATGCTTGGTTCTGTTGAGGGATGTTAAATTAGAAATAGCTTTAAAGTTCAGGTGAAAAGTTGTTTATATCATTGTTACTGATTGCAGCTACACTAAAGTGTTTCTTTTTATTTTAGAAGCAGCTGGAGAGAGCCCAAGCATGCACAGGGAGAACATGCAAACTTCATGCAGAAAGATCCTGGGCTGTGAATAGAACCCATAACCTTCTTGCTGTAAGCCAGCTGAGCTACCCACTGCTCCACTGAGCAGCCTGGGCAACGGTTGATCATGTAGGGGTTTGTCCTGTAACTGGAGGTTTGCCAGTTCAAGCCTCTGTCCGTCTCAGTCATTGTGTCCTAAAACAAGACTGCTGTTGCTGTTGGTGGTCAGAGGACCCAATGGCGACTTACTTCTGTCAGTTGTAGTTGTAGTCCATCAGCATCTGACTGAATGAAAGGCAAAGCACTTTAGAGTCCCTTGGCTTGTAAAAGCCCTATTTAAGTACAGTCCATTTACCATTTACTTCCTTGGCGCTTTTCCATTCCAAAGACAGCTACTGATATGATTACTGAAAAATTTATTTTTTAATTTACTTAATTTAATAGATGACATTATTTGCACAATAGTTATTTACTTTGGCAGAGACAAATCAGTCAATTTACTTCAACACAACTTAGTTACTTGTCCTCAAACACTGTTCCAACTAAAACAGAGGAGAGAGGTTTTAGCAAATAAGTACATTAGGTGCAGAATGTATTCAGACCCCTTTAAATGTTTCACTCTTTAATTGCAGCCATTTGCTAAGATTAATAAACATAATTTTATTTCTCATTAATTTACACTAAGCACCCCATCTGGACAGAAGAAACAAAAATGTAGAACATTTTGCAAATTTATTAAAAAAGAGAACCTGAAATATCTCAAGTTGTTATAAGTATTCAGTAGCCTGATGTAGTCCGACTCAATTCTAATCAGAATATGAGTCTGATACTGCTCCATAGAGCTGTGATTATGGGGCGTGTTTCGAACGAACCAGGAAAAAAAAGGCTCTGCACTCAATTGGATAGACCTACAACCAATAAGAGCAACGGAGTGCGTGACGTATGTTAAGCGACGCATAGTTGTTGTCAACAAAAATCAAAGCATGCAGTTGCACGCCTAGAATAAGAAGATGAGACTTGATCGCGTTTCTCTGTTCCTCTTTTAAATTAATTTGCTGTCGATATCTTCTAGAACAGACCTAATAGCAGAATCTACACACCTCAACTCTCCAGCGGCAGCCATTGTTGTTGTCACCCAAGCGCGCGTGGTTGATTACGTTACTGTTGATCATCTGTCCATCAATGTATAAAGCCCGCCCTGACAATTTGATTGGATCTCCAGATATTGTGCGAGCATACTCGCGCTACTATTGAGCAATGCCAGACCGAACTTCCCGACCTCAAGTATTCAGACCCCTTTCTCAGTATTGAGTAGAAGCACCCTTTTGAGCTAGTACAGCCATAAGTTTTCTTGGGAATGATGCAACAAGTTTTTTTACAACTGGAATTGGGGATCCTCTGCCATTCTTCCCTGCAGATCTTCTCCAGTTCTGTCCAGACTGCCATTTTCAGGTCTCTCAAGAGATACTCAATTGGGTTCATCTCATGAGAAATAAAATTAAGTTTTTTGATTTTAGCAAATGGCTGCAATGAAACACAGAGTGAAAAATTTAAAGGGGTCTGAATACTCTCCGTAACCACTGTAACCTCATAGGATTGTTATTTATTTACGTTGCCTTATTAGCAGTTTTAGGATACCTGTTGTTGTGAGGAATTTTCAAGATGAATCGAAAAAACTAATACACAAACTTTTTATTTGATTTAGCATCTACAAAAATGTTGAATTAGCAGAATATAAATAGCTAGATCCAACCGTGTTGGGTTTTTTTTTTTTCCTTCAGTCACATTCACTGTGTTTTGCAAAATCCAAAAATTACCTCAAATAACTAAAAACTTTTTAGCGAATTTGAGGAATTGTTTTTAGTTTTTTCAAAACTTTTCAGATGCGAGATTTCAAAATGTGCTCTAGAAAAGGTGATGGAAACGGATCTTGTGAGCAGTATGCCTAGGGGGTTTGTGGCATACTTTTTTAAAGAAAACCTTTTCGATTTTTTAAAAGTAAATGTGTTTGGAGTTTTGAAACTAATCTCTAAGTTTTATCATTTATGCAGTATATATTTTCAATGGTCTCATACCTCATTTCCTGCAGGTCGGGGTTTTACATGAACGTTTTCAAATAACCACCAGAGAAAAGCTAACAAAAAACAAGGACTTTTGTTCAATTGTTGAGCTGTACAACAAAGAAAAAGTTAGAAGAATAATAAGTAAATAATCCCTGCTGTGACCTTCACCATTTTTGAGTTTAGTTTTTGGTTAGCTTAATTATAGGAACACAAATAATGTTTGACCATTTAGAATGTGTTTTACAAGATAACACTCTGTAATGTTGTGTGGAAATTTCATGACACTAATTTGGATTTTCTACAGAATATATAGAAAGTTCATTTGTATTTATGATTAAATCTCAAATGTGAGACTTTTAATATTAAGGGATAGAAATTGAAATTTTAACTCCTTGATCATATTTAAATGTTCATCTCATTCAGCGATCGCCTTCTTAGCATTTAAATTTCTTTCATCCCCATTATTCCCTCCATCCTTTTAAGCACCAAGAAAGAAGACACCCGATCAGAGAAGAAAATGCTCAAAGAGAAGAGTTAAAACTGAGCTACGGACTGTGACTGATTTAGGCTGAGTAAAAGAGACAAGAATCCCAGAGAACACTTGAACACATAAAAGAATATTGTTCAGTGGTGTTTTAAGTCGCTGTATGGTCAGAGACGGAGTATCAGATAAGTGCATGTGTGTCTGCAGAAGCCCATCTGCCTGCTGGAGTCATGGGGCCCTCCGGGCCTCATAGCCAACGGCTGATGTGATTTAGTGATCCAGGTCAGAGGTCAAGAGCCTCCAGTCTCCATCTGTGTCTAAAGAAAAGGCCATCAGGAAGGGATTAGGTCGGAGTCAATTATCCTGAGTACAAATAAATGCACAAGTTCACTGGTTTTTACCAGCCTACAGATGTACAAAAACACCATGAGTATCAACATTTTGTGCTACTTGGTATGCAAACTGATGAAAGTAAGAGGTCTCCCTTTAAATTTGTAGTATATTAAACCAATTATGAACTTTAAAGACAGAATAATGTTTGCGCTTTAAACTAGTTTACCTAGTTTTGCATGCTATCGCTATGTCCAGAGATTAGGCCTTCTATATTTGGTGACACAATGATAAGCTTATAAAAGGTAATGTCTTCTGACTCTTGACTTGCCTGAAGGGTTATTTTTTGCCTTCTAAACAATGAAGTCCCTCAAATCGCGTCGTCTTTGCCGCTTGGCTGTTCAGAACAGAGCAGGTGACACCACTGAGGTCAAAAATGAAATTGAATGTGCCCTCTGGGCCACCGTAATTTTGTTAGGCTACTCGTACTGTATGCACACACAGCCTGCCAAATGTTGAAAGGGCAATATTATTGCCATTACTGTTGTAATAGCAGAAATTTACACATTCAGTAATGAAATGTCACAGAAGATGGTCATTTAAGAGGGGGGATGATTTTTAAGATTTTCAACTTGTGTACTGGCTGCAGCAGGTACCTAGGTTTTATTTATAAGGAGCAGTTTGGCAGAGAATCAGGCTGCAACTGGTAGAGATAAGCGTGTTTGATGAAACATGGCAGGAGCCAATCCCAGACAGCCCTCTGAGAGAACCTCCAGAGGGAGCAGGGTAATAGGGAAAAAGTTCCCTTAAGTGACTCAAAGGAAATACAGACTTTTTCACTGGAGAAGGAAGAGAACAACTAGACGAACGGGTAAAAATGTTTATGTATTAGAGTTGAAAAACTTCTTCGCTGTGAAGAAATCCACATGTAGAGGTTTGTTCGTCTGCCTGAAGGATCTGATGCATGTCTTCTTATTCTTTGGTGTTGTGATGGAGTGACGAAGTCGGGCTCATCTCAACCTACAAAGAGTTTGTAGCTGACTATGCATACAAGTCATATATGTGCATTTTTTTATGTTAATTCATCATTTGGGTAAAGTGTGACATCTCAAAGTTTCAGAAGCCTTTAAGTTTGTGAGGAGAGCATAAAAAGTGACTCCCACTGAAGCTTCCTATAGACTAACTCATTTCTGGACCGTCTAAGTGCCTTTCATGGAAATAGGCCGTCCTGAGATTGCAACACAACTTTAATCTTCAAACGCAGCCTTATCCGGCTCTACCAAGCTTTTCTCAGCTCTCTTATCTTCTTACGTGCTTTGTTGTTGAAGTGGATTTCTATATATTCTCGCTTTCTTTGTCAGCATATATAAACAAACCCGAAGCCTGCACAGAAAAAGACCGTCCTCTTCCTCTGAAAGTCCGATAAAGACCCATTTCTCTCCTCTTCCACATTTTAGAAAGCAGGTTGCCGGCTCCTTTCAGTTAAGTATCATAAAATCTAGGAGTAAAACTACGCTGAGCACAGCAACAGAACAGTATAAAAGGGTTACTAATTCAAATGTAGCTTAAACACAGAAGGAAGCTACAAAGACTTCTTAACGAGCAGATCACTGGGGTTTCAAGCTATGTGGGAATACTATTGTTAGAGAAAAAGGTAGAAAAAGGGAGCAGCTGTAGTTTTTCCTATTGGGATCTCTGAAATAGTCAGTGCCCTAGTTTATTTTTACATTGCTGTTCAATTTTTAAATAGAATGACATTTATAATAACGGTATCATCCTTCATATCAGGTGGTTCCTAGACAATAGATCAGTAAGTGTAGGTTAGGGGCTGTATAGAGTTAAGTATTAAAGTGTAAAGGTTGGTGGAACTAGGTGAGTCTGATTAACTTTATGTAGCTGTCTGGTGTACGCTGTGCGATTTTTTTCAATCGTTGCACGCATCTGCTACTTACACAGTACGACTAAACACAGGGTTTAATCGTACACTGTGAGCAGCTCACGATTTATGTTCTGCCCGACACTTGATGTGATCTACCTGCTCACACTGTGCGACGAAAAACCACGTTGGACTCAACTCCGCAGTGAGATGGAGCTGCTCTGTAGCTCTCTATCCTGAAGCCAAACAAATAGAAGAGGGATGATAAGCTCACTATAGTGAACCGCGTTGCCTTGGCAATTTGTGCAATTTTGTGCTGAGGGTCCTAGAGAGAAAGGGCGACGACATATTTGGAAAAAGGACGTGGCTGAGCAGGCGTGGCTGCTGCGGTCCATCGATTTTGCAGAAGGAGCTGCATTTCACTCATTGTATCCCCGCCATGCTGCTGTGTTCACATCTGAGAGGAAGAATAAGGCCCCGTCCACACGAAGCCAAACCCTGGCCTAAACGCACAAATTTTTCACCAAACCAGCCTCTCATCCATACGAAGCCGGCGTTTTGGGGATCTGTAAACTATCTTTTTTTTATTAAGCCTTCAGAGTGGGAAGATTTTGAAATGCCGTTTTCGCGTTTCCATCTTTAAGCTCTAAACGCATTTTTTTTCTTACACGCATGCGTCATAGCGTCGCCTCTAAACACGCATGCGCGACACAGTATCCCAACAACAATGGTGCCTTACTATGTTGAATGGTTGCTGCTAATGCTACTCACCCTGCTGTCGGGCTTACAACAGAATCTTCTTCTTCTGGAATATCTCCAGTGTCATGATGGGTTACTGAAAGGCCCAAGATGCAGAACACCACGGAGACAGAATAAAAGTTTAACAGGTTTATTGTTTCACGAAGCACATGGAAATAACACTGGTACTGTTTCAGGCCTGGGGGGCTGGTTCACTGGAGTCTGTGAGGGAGACAGTTTAGTTAGCGTTGGCTCTGTTGAGTTTGAGTCTTTAAGGTTTTCTGGTTTGTACCTTGAGGAGTCCTGATAAAGCCTTGAGGGAGGAACTGTTGGGATCCAGAGATTGTTTCGTTCAGCAGAGTCCGATAACTGCTTCAGCGTCTTACTTCTAGCTTGAAGGCAGACCTTGGTTCTGAGTTTCCAGCTCTTAGTCCTGAGCTGCATGGGAATCCAGAGAAGAGTCTTCAGGTTTGGCTCAGAGGGCAGGCTCGGCAGGTTAAGCTCTTCCAGAGCTTCACAGGAGAAAGACAGGTTTCCTGAAAGCAGAGACAAAGGGTTAGAATCCTGTCTGGATTCAATGGCAACAAAAAGGTTCTCAGAAGATTCTAGGCTTAGGTGCTAACCAACTGGATTTAACACTGCGGCGTCGAGGCAAGGTCTGAAGACAGCTCTTATACTGTGGATCCTCTGATGATGAGATGCGCCTCAGGTGTGTCGAAGGCTCAGCTCAGGAGGATCCATGGTGGACTCTGCTGGAGAGAGATGGAACTTCTCCAGCTCCCAACATCCAGGAAGAACAGAGCAATATCGACGACATAGTTTAGCACCTGAATTTGACTGAACCACGAAAATAGACCCGCAGGGCAACCATGTATAAATATTAGTGCGCATGCCCAACATTTCGTCGCCTATTTTCGCCTATTTTTGCTTTGGCACCACAGCGCCACTTACAGGCCTGGCATACATTTTGCAGCGTTTTCATGCATTCGTGTGGACGATCACATTTATTTTACGTCTCCGTCTTTACGACAAACATTCTGGAAAATATTAGCGTTTCGTGTTCGTTTTGACTTCGTGTGGACGGGGCCTAAAACGAAGAGTCCTTGTTTACGCATGCGCCCTGAGCGATTTGCCTACGACGGCCGGGAGAAAATCATCGAATGAGAGCGTCAGGCCAAATCTAAATCATGAGCTGCTGCCATACAGTGTGAGCAGCAGATGAGTGCAACAATTGAAGAAAATCGCACAGTGTACACGGGGCTTTTGATATTCTCCCGACCTCACGGTTCTTGATCAAGAGGTGGTCGTGAGAGGCGGATCGCCGCTCATAAACCACTGTACATTACACGACTCACGACGCACAATCAGGCTGAAAGTCGGGCAGAGCGAAAGATTCTCGCATGACAGGAAATTCGCCCCGAAAATCGAACAGTGTACGCCTGGCTTTCGGGGGTATGACTGCAGCGGCCAAGGGAAAACTAGAAGACACAGGGAACAGAAAACAGTAGCCATACATGGCTAGAACTGGTTTTCACTTATACTGTATAATAAAGGTTTCTAAAACCCTAAATCATCTTACATTTTACTCTTTTCAGTGTAGGCTCAAAACAGATTGGATTTGATTAGCACCAGCCTTTAAAATGTTGAATTTCAGATGATCAAATAATTTCTGGACTTCTTTTAAAAAAAAATTTAAAAAACAAACCCATATTGTGCTTGTATTATACTCAAGTTGTCAGTATCCGCTAATCTTATACAACGCTTGTCATCTGGGTTTTATTGCTGCTGTTTTTTGCTGTCCTTTTGGTCTTTATTTTTGGTGTTGGTTACATTCTCTCAGGTTTATTCAGATTTCACCCTTTTTGGTTGTAGATCCTTTTAAGTCCCCCAGCTTCCTCTGTTTTAATACCACATTGCCTTTTTAATCTTTTTTATTTGCTGCGATATATAACCTTTCATTTACTCATTGTTTTTTTTTTTACCTGATCCTTTGCCTCATGCCTAACTTTCCTTTGATTTTCTGCCTGCTTTCTGTCTCGTCCCCTCAAGTGTTTTGTTTTCTAAGTTTCGCATCTTATCATTTCCTTTGATGCTTCCACTGCTCTATCTGCCCTGCGATTCTTCACACAACCTTCAAACAATGACATATTGCATTTAACACAAAGTAAATCAAAAAGTGCAGAGGCAGTATGATGCTGAGGGGAGGCTTTACTACAGCAGGAATAAATAAACCTGCCAGAATAATTGGAAATGAGTTAAATATAGATCAAGCTACCTGTTACAGAGTGTAAAATGTAGAAGTGTTTGTAAGAAAAGTAGACTCAAAAGGATTCAGGTACGTTGAAAAAAGCTCAGGTTACTCTTTTATTTATTTTTTCCCCCTCTCCCGTTCACCTCCACTCTTTTTCTTCTTCCCACCCAAACTCTCTTAAGGCCCCACTTATGGACAACATGTGCTATTGCACTAGATAGCTCTACAATAAACCCTTTAAACTGGAGCGGAGAGTCACCTTCAGCAGTATGTAGATGTAAAACATGCAGCATCCAACTTTGATAAGTGAGTAAAGATTACAGTTCATTCTTGTATTAGGATGACCCAGTCAGTGTAGCTTTGAAAACAGAGAAACATTCATTAAGAATGAGCTTAAGTCATTTAGGAAATAATGACTGATGTTACATGAAAGACTTGCAGTTTTTGTTGGAAGGTTGTTCTACTAAATATTGACTAAAAGGAATACAAATGCTCTCCTACATTTTAATAGGTATCAGCAACCATCTAATCTTTTCTTTCATTATACAATCAAACGCTCCTTTGTGTTGATCTATCACTTAAAAATTCAATTTAATTTGGGATTAGTCATAACATGACAAAATGTAGACAAGTTGAAGGGGTATTAACACTATTGCAATGCTCTGTACTCCGCAACATAAAATATTGAGATGGAAATGGGTGGAAAATAAAAAATAAAAAGGCGCTGACTGTGAGAGTGTTGCTTCAAAAATAAAACAGGGATGAAAATAAAAGGAGGGAAGCAGTGAAGTGATGAAAAAAAGGCTGAAGCAGAAAAGGAAATGTTGAAAGAGAGCAAAGCAAATGATAAACAAACACGGGGAGGGAGAGGGAGACGAAAGTGTTGTTCCTCCATCTCAGCAGAGCAGCGGGAGTCTAGTGGAGCTTTGAACTTGGCCCCCATTAGAGGCCTGATGACGGTTTGAAGTGAACGGTTGAAACGAGTCGGAGCATTTTAGATGTTAATTTGTTTTTGTTGCGTGAGGGCGTGTGGGTTGTGTGCGGGCGTGCGCCGGCGTGGGTGTGTTCTCTCATCCTTCTCACGGCTTCGTTCACAGTCACACCCAATTTAACACAGCAGGATAAAAATGCTTTTCTTTGGCTTTGTTGTTTTTCTTCCGTTTTCTCCTTCATCTTGTTTCCTCTTTCTTTTCTGCATCTCAGGAAGGAAGATGGCAATTTATGGCTGTTACGGCAAAAACCTGTGTTGGATTTATATGTTTTATTCACCACAAAAGGGATTCTGCTGAGATGCTATCATCATGTGTCACAGTCTTGATCTGACATTTCTTTAATCCCTTCTTCCTGTTGTCTCATTTATCACTTTAATCTGCTCTGATGTAGACTCATCTGTCATGTAAAAAAGTGTTAGTCAGCACTCAAGACATGACGTTTGGCTTTTCTTTCTGCCCCTTAATCATAACTTAATGATACTCTTTTATGTTCAAAGATTTCAGAAGCATTTGTTTAAACGTTGGTGTGATAATACAATTTATGATAAAATGATTTAACCTTTTTAAAAGTAAAACACTTCTAATTTTAAGAAACAAAGCAAAGACCTTGTAAATATTAACATACAGACTTAGTTTCAATTTTTTATTTTTTTTATTTTACTAAAATGCTTATTTTGACCAGAAGTACTCTGTAGGAGCTATTTCTCCATTTTTAGTTACATCTTAGAATTTGGATTATTTAGTTTGATTTGTTATTTAGAATAAGATTTGTTTAGTGATTCAGTGAATTTTAGCTTAGGATGTGGGTGTTTCACAGTATAAAGAGGGAGGTCTTAGGTAGCTCATTATGCACGTGATTGGTCATATGTTGTTTTTTTTTTTTTTACCAGTTCTCAGTTTCCAGTTCTCAATTCTTTTCAGTCACAGTGTCAGTCAATTAAAGAACAGGTGCAGGAATTAGAGTGAGAGCAATAGAAGAAACCTGTGAAGCCTGTAACCTGTTTGTCTGAACGGAGAAACAAAGCAAGCAAAGAACTGGATTTTGACCCTTTTTGATCTTTTTGGACTGCATAAGCATGGTGCAGCAGGGGGCTATTTGAGTTGAATTCACCTTTTGCTTTGATCACATCTTAAGGTTTTTGAATTTTGAATTATAGTTTTGTACAAATAGTCACTTCAAATGGTATTGATTGAATAAAAAATGTTTAATCTGGATCTACCAGGGGTAAGTTTGGGCTTAACTGTTAGCAAATAGACTGAAAACTGGTCCTATATTGGATTATAAGCAATGTGAATAATAGCCCAGAATAATGACCTCTACTGGTATGACAAACGGAAACTCAGACCAATATGAACGACAAGCTGATTTTATTGATTTCTCTTTTTTTTATTTATAGTAAATCCATTTTAAGCTGACTAGGTAGCAAGTCTAAAGGCCATATGGTCTAATTTTGGAGTGACAAAAGAACAGGCCTGATCTCTGAGCTTCAGTCTAGTTTTACCTATGCTCAACAGAAACTGCTCAGATGACCTAAGAGCCCTTGGAGAAACATTAGATGGAAGTATATCAGAAGACAGGTTCAAGCCCACCAAGACATTTAAAAGAGAGAATGATTAAAATAATAAAAAAAAAGAAGACCTGGCTGATCACAGCATAATGTGAGTAACCAATGTGACGGAATGGACCTTAAACCTGAATGGGTGGGTGCCAAGATCTTTAATCTGTCACCTGGAAATCTGACTTTTATATGGTAAATGGCCTGAACTTATATAGCGCTTTGGTCAAGTCAGGAGACTTTTATCTCCTGATAAAAGTCAGGAGACTTGACCAAAGCGCTTTACACTACATTCAGTCATTCACGCACACACTCACACACTGATGGTGGCAAGCTACATTGTAGCCACAGCCGCCCTGGGGCTCACTGACAGAAGCGAGGCTGCCGTACACTGGCGCCACCGGGCCCTCTGACCACTATCAGTAGACAATGCAGGTGTAGTGTCTTGAGGACACAACGACACTGAAAGTCGGAGCCGGGGGTTGAACCGTCAATCCTTTGATTTCAGGGCAAACTCCTACATCCATCGCCACTGTATGTTTAATTGTTTGTTTTAATTTTGGGCCAAAGAAGGTGCACTGTCCACAAAGCGTGGTTTTGGTCCTGGTCGTTGACGAGCGTCATTTATTCATGGTGCTAACATTAGCCAAGACTTGGTATCCCTACACTCTTCTCCGTTCTACCGAATGGGATGATTCCAACGACCAGGACTCGGTTGCAGTCAGTCGGTAATTTGTTGCTGCCAGTGTAACTGGTTACCTATTATGCAAGAGAGAAACAATGGTAAAAAACCATGGAAAATACTAATGTTGGAACGCTACATCCATGTTAAGGTGCATATACCCAAGTTGAATTCTCATGTATGAGGTATAAAAAGGGGTCCAAAAAAAGATCCATTATTTTTTTCTTGTAAAACCTACTAAACAGGAATTTTAAGATAATTCAGAAGGATTTTATATGTAATATAACAAGTTATTACCCCTTTAACATATGGATCTAGATCGCTAAGGTTTAAGGTGTAATGAATTACTGTTTCTGATCTCAAACATGCAGAACAAAAGGTCTCAGAGCTTTATTTGCCTCAGCCTGCTAACACATTTTAAACATTTTCAGAATTAAATGTTTCCTGTCAAAACAGGGTATTGGAAAACTGCAGCATGCTTTTATTTTAAATCTATTGGATTATTCCAGCAGTTCTTTTTACAGCTCTTTAACAGATAAAAGACAGAAAAAAATCAGACAGTCCAGACCAACAGCAGAAGTATTTATCACACGACACCAGCTCTTAAATCTTGTTAATGGTCTAGAAGGTACTGAGTGGTCTACATTTCAGAGCTGTTTGTCAGGTTTGTACCATGTAGACTATATAGGTCACCAGAGACCAGTTTATGTGAGAATAAACAAGCTAGTTTCTTTATATATTTTAGTTTACTGCAGCTTACCAATAAAGTGTTTTTTACTTTACTGTTGGGGTGTTTTTGTTGAACTCACAACAGATTTAATCAAATGTGTTTGGCCAAGACAGACAGCAAATAAGACAAGGTCAGCTGACTTTTCTTTCCACCCTCTTCGACCTTTGCCCCCTGGTCGTATCTCACACCAGCTCAGTGGCAGACGGTCGGTTCAAAGAGCCAGTCTGGCTCCACAACCTCCGGGTCTGACTCCAAGCTTTCTTGTCCCCAAGCCTCCCCCAGCAAGGATGACAGAATCTGAGGGGGATGAAGCTCAAGTGTGAGCTGGGGTTAAAGTCTGGATGGGTCTGGTTGTGTTAACACCAAGCATCTGTGATCCAGAGACACATGAAAGGGGAAATGACTGTGGCGCTGCTGGTCCATTAATGGTATGCTGTTGAATCCCCCCCCCTCAGTCCACACACACTCAGTGACGCCAGATTTATGTATTTATGCATTGCTGCGGCAGAGCTCAAAGGCTTGGTCTGCAGATGGTGAGTGATGGGTCGCTGAGGGGCAAGGAGACATGCTAAAGGTGTCAGGAGAGACTGAAGGACAGGAGAAAGAATTAGGCTGGAGACATCTGGTAAGCGAAGATGCTGATTCATAAGCTAGTGCTTTAAGGTTGTCACCGCTATAAATGGTTTTAGGTTTTTTTTTTTTCTGAGTTGTTAATGAGCGACTGAAATTTATACACACTGCAAACCGATTACTTTTATGTATTTGTCATTTATTCTACACTTATAATGCTAATTGATTCCTCTTAGGAATCTATTTTGTTTAGAAATTTAAACAAATTAATGCTACAATATGCTACCGAAACATTTCCAACAATAGTTTTTGTCATGATCTGCTGTGGTAGCTGGTCTTAATTACTCATGCCTTTCACCTGCTTAACTCTTTCCAACTCCTAATTATCATTCATCTCATCCACCTACCAGTTGCCCTTATATTGGGCTCAGTTCTAGCTATCATGGCCAGATCATTAGATGTTGTTTTGTGTTTGTCTGTCTGTTCAGTTTATGCCACGGTTCATGTCCTGGATCCTGGCGGCCAGTGTAAAGTAGGTTTAGTGTCTGTCTCCTCTCCTAACCGTCCACTCAAGGTTTTTGGCTCTATATGTGGGGAGGTTCAGTTTTTATCCCAGTAAGCCTGGCTCCAAGGAGGAGACCAGTTTAAAGGTCCTGCTGAAGTTCTGGTTACACGTCCTGTCTCTGCTACCCGCTTCCACTGAGCCTGCCGTCTGCACCTGATCCTGTCTGCTCCTGTGTGTGTCCGCCTGGTCACGCTTCCAGACTCTGAACCTGCCTGGGAGCTCAAGGATGCCTGGAAGCCTGGATCCTGCCTGTTCTGTCTGTCCCTGCCTGTTCTGAATCGCTGTCCAGGATCGGCTTCCTGCAAGTTCTCTGGGACTGCTGCACTCGGGACCAGTGATGGGACTAACGTTGAAAGTAATGGAGTTACTAACGCCGTTACCTTGTTTTAGTAACGAGTAATCTAACTAATTACTTTGACTGTAACTATAACGATGTTACCATTGCAGACACCCCGTTACTGCACGTTACTCAGGTCGCACAATTAACCTTTTTTCATGATAGGACTCATGTGTGCCTTGTCATGAGAGAGGGGAGAGTGAGATTGCCTGATGTATAGTGAGATTCCGTCTGTCAGTTGGGAAGGTGGGTGTTTCCGCTGGCGGGTGTTAACGTACAGCACACACAGAGAGATGGAGAGTGAGGATGACTCCAGCAGCAAAACAGCGTTTTCCAGATGGAAATACCGGTGTTACGTCGAGCTGCGTTTCCCCATCACATACGGTTTCTTTTGCAGCTCCGCACAGCGCAGGCGGCACGATTCACCGTGCAAGCGACAGGAAACGCGCATGCTCGCGCAACAGTCGCCCTGTGCTCGCGCCACAGGAGAACC
>NW_015150849.1:124258-132257 GCF_000732505.1 Cyprinodon variegatus
TGAAACACACCGCGAGAAGGGGGGGGCTGGGCGGTGAGGGTTACGGGGGCGAGAAACGCAAAAGTAACGCAATAGTTACTTTTACTAGTAACTAGTTACTTTTATTGTGGAGTAACTCAGTTAGTAACTCAGTTACTTTTTGGGAGAAGTAACTAGTAACTATAACTAATTACTTTTTCAAAGTAATGTGCCCAACACTGCTCGGGACACTCAGTGAAGCATGCCGCGTCTGTCTTCAGTCCGGTGGCTGGATTGCACCCCTTTTCAGGGAGATGGACTGGACTCTTGAACCAGGTAAGTGACCCACTGAACTTATCATCTTCTGTCAGATGATCGTGGTCACTTACCTGTGTGCCCCCCCCACCTCCCCCCCTGCAGCATCCACGAGCCAAAGATCCTAGCAGCTCCACTTTAGTTTTTTTTTCCTTTAATAATGGCTGTGAACTTTCCTACTGAGTGTCTTACCTTGAATACTGGGTCCATCTGTCCCCGTTTTATGACAGTTTCAACTCTTTAAAAATTGGAATCATCATCTTAAACTTTTTGATCTCTACAAATGTATCACAACATACTGTCATGGTTTTGGTTCTCTTTAAGTTTTCTTTTTGAGTTTTCATTCAATTTATTTTCATTTGATGGTGTTCTATTTGTTTTTGGTTGTATTTGAGTTCTTATGTATTTCTTGTTTACCCTCTGTTGCCCACTTGTGTCTCCTTCTCCTAGCTCCCTTCTAGATTCCTCTGTCTATGCTCCCAGTCTGCTGATTTGCCCAGCCTTTGTTCAGTCTCCCATTTATACCCCTTCTCCTCAGTTACTGTTTGCCAGTTTCTCGTCATTTCCTTGCCCCTCATGTGTGTTTTTCCTGATGTCTCCTGGATTTTGGTTCTCTATATTTTTTTTGTGGACTTTATCTTAATTAAAAACACATTCTCTGGCAATATTTTAAACAAGACTTGGATTTAAAAATTGACAAACGGCTAATTTATTTTCATTAATTGGGTAAAAACAACAACAACAAAAAACATTTTTATTGGCTTTTTATTCAAAAGTATTGATTTGTCCATGGTTTTGGTAAGATTATCAGGAGTAACTGTGAAGAGAGTCACACATGTCTTTGGAGCTGCAGTTTTCAGAGCCTTGCTTTTGAAAAAACTGAAACTGTGAAAATAATTCAGGATACCTAGAAAAGAAAAAACTGCATAAAATATTTGCATCTAAATGTCTCATTACAAACTTAGAAAAGCCTTTCTCTTAAACAAAAAAAAATGTGGTGTTTGAGTGCTACTAGGGCAGTAAACTATGGACAGATATACCAAAGATTGAACATTTTGGCCAAAAAGGATTGGTGGATTGGTCCACCCTGATCAAACCTTAGCATGGTGGAGGACCTGTGATGCTGTGGGCATCTTTCTAAAGTCCCTGGGAATCTATGAGAGACCATGGTGTCATGAGCTCTTTGAACCAGGAAATCTGATGGACTTTGCCCGTTAACTCTTCATCCTGGGGATCATCTGCAAGGTATCGATTCAAAATATTTGGAATAAACTCAGACACATTTGAAGCAGCAGCACATGGCATCTAATCAACTGTGTCAAAAGGGGTCACCAGGTGATTATTTCACATTGTTTTAAAATAAACAAATGTCAACAGAGCCAGACAGCTTTAAAAAATGATTTTTTTTTTGGAATGTTTCTCAATATTTAGCTGTTTTTTACTGCTAAAGGGTAAAACTTTGGTTCAGACTTTAGGAAAGATCTGCTATAATGCTTCTGTTGAGCTCATAAATTTCCCATCTAACGAAAAACACCTTGTGTTGATCAATATCAATTTACCTTTTACATTACCATGAATGACATTGTCAGTGCATACCAACTGTCACAAAGAATGGGCTTCTTTATGAATGACAATTTGAAAAGACTTTCAGTCCAAAGCGCTAAGTTCACCCCATCTAAACAAACACGCCCACTGACACTAACTTTGACCTAAACTAGATTCACACTTACTGGTGAAGATTCTCAGTCATCCAGGTCATAGTTATTTCAAAAAAGTAAAAAAAAAAAAAACCCCACTGGACTTTGTTTCCAAGTTTGAAGAATTGTTACCTCCCATCCAGGAAGCTTTATCAAATGACATTTGAACCTTACTAATAAAGAAAAAAGTGAAAGCCGCAAAATGTTGTGACTTTGGTACAAACGGTCCTCAAATATATAGTGCAACTGGAAGAAAAAGCTGCTCATTTTGATGTTAAGACAGAGGTATGCGCACACCTATCTGCATTTTACAGTATATATATATATATATATATATATATATATATATATATATATATATATATATTTATGTATAAAATAAGGTGAAAGAATATTTCCGATATGCATCTATAAAAATACACTTGTTAAGGGGGTAACTAAACTAAATTAGAGTCGCAGAAAAAGGAAACACAGGAAAAGGTAAATAAAAAAAGACGCCCCAAACAAAGAACAAGTGGAAACACGAGAGAGCTGAAGAAGACAAAAAGAAAGTGGAAACAATGTCTGAGAAAAAAGGCAACAAGGAAAGAATAAAACATTAATTCTAAAGGTAAGAAAGGGAAAGTACGAGAAAATGATAAACTATATCACAAATATTTCATTTTGTATCAGACAGGTGTCAAAACGTCAGTTGATGGACTGTGGATTCAGAACCCTACTTATTGGGGATCTTTAAATTATTCTGAAAATAAGTGAGGACTAAAACAACCTTACTTCATGTCAAAGTCTTCACTTTACTGAACTACAAAAGATCTGTTCTCAATCAGCTGCAAGTATAAGACCCAAACACACATACCAGCAAACACACTAAATGATAAATAGAGAAAAACTGATGAGGATGGGGAATTTTAAAAAATAGCAGAAGAGGTCAACTTAGAAACTCAAAGATCTAAAAGTATTTGCACAATCGCTTTTCTTATTTCAAAACAGTTGCAAAGAAGTCTGAAAAATCCCTTAAAGGCATGTAGGCAATAAGCTGTGCCTGAGTCTATTAAACCAAGCTTTAAAGGATCTACAACAGCCTGGGACCTGGATAAGTGCTGTCATTGATGATGGCAGAGGACGCCCTGTGATCGTCTTTGCTTTGTGTTTTACTTTCTACATAGGAGGAAGCAAACACATGCGACACAACACCAGAAGCTGTTTGTTTAGCCCATGTCTCTTTAGTAAGAAGTAGACATTCTATCAAACAATTTTTGGAAGGATTTCAGATATAAGTAACACCGTTAAAAGGTTTGTATGTGTTCACCTTTAACAAAGTTTGACGTACTGTCGGTACTGTCCTTTCTAAAATCAATGGCAATGCTTTTTTTTTGTTTTTGTCTATGGAGATTGCATGAAAGTTGAAAATTTTCGCTTAGCATCACTTTACTGTAACTACTGTTATGTCACCTAAGTATATCTCTTAACTATAGAGGAAAGGGCTGACTCTTTGTCCAGGGATGTTCCTCAGGGATCCGCTTAGCTCCTTCTTCCACTTTTTTTTTTTTTTATTCTCTACATTAATTGCAACCATGTCAATGAGCAACATGATCGATCGAAATCTGAAGATGAGAGGTGGAGTTGCTCCGATTCCTGTTTGTATCCCCAGATATGAAGTCTCTCTTTGGAACAAGTTAATATAATGTCCCTCTAATAATCTGTACAGATTTTTTTTTTTTTTTTACAGGAGATCCTTTGACTTCATAATATCAACAAAATGGTTTGGAACCAGTTGTAGTGCAGTGGTGCCCCGCCCTGGTCCTCAGGGAATACCGTCCTGTATGCCTTGGATGAGGTAACATCCCTGTTACCGCACATCTGATTTAAAGGAATTGATGTAATTATTTGGATCTGGACACATCTAAATTTATAAGCTTGATCATTTTATTATTATTCATATAAATTTTGGACATTGTTATTTTTCTCCCCTTTGATGTGGATTAACAGACAGGTATTTAGATGTAGAAGATTTGGGTAATTTTTTTTTACTCTTTTTACTATTAACTGGAAAATCTACATTATCTATTTTGATCACAAAAATATACAAGTGAGTAAACTTAGAACAATCTTTTAACTCTTCTTCTGCCTCACCAACAACTTAGGTTAGAAAGAAAGAGTGAAGGGGCAGAAAAAAAGGAGTAAAATCAAAGGGGGGTGTCTGGGGAACCTCAATAGCCTCTCTGTGTCCATCTAATATGGAGCGCTAGCATGCTGGGAGTTGGCCCTCTCCTTTCAGACAGACCCCAAACTCATAAAGACGTCCTCTATGGCCCCCAACCTGAAACCCACCCATCGAACCCCCTCACTGGTCCAGGCCTATTCCATGGGAACTCGCAATCTGCAACGTAATCCTAGTTTGGCCCCTGGAGAAGCCTTTCCAAACAAACCATGTGAGTCCTAATACCCAGGGCTTCACAAGTGGCTCCTGGCTAGGCCTGAGCTCCACCACCACCAACAAGTCAGCCCTCCTTCTTCTTTTTTAACTATTCTTTCGCTTTCTATCTTTCCATGGATAGACAACAAAGGAAAGGATCCCCTTCTAATTGCTTCCAAGATTGAAAAGCCTAGCGGGTAGGTGGGCGGCTGTGGAGGGAAATGAAATAGGGGCTCAGAAGGCAGCGGGAGACCGTCAGTCTGGCTTTGCCTGCCCTGGTTGTGAGGTAACTGGGATAAAGGAGCTGGAGTGGCGGCCGCGTCCACTGCAGAGCTGAGATGAGTGGATCAGAGCGGAGGCAAGCAACTCCCATGGCCTGGCTTTACAACTCTGGCCAAACAGGGCACTACAAGAACGTTGAAGAGTAGCAGCAACTCTGCTGGAGGTCTTCTGCACACATGGGAAAGGATGTCTGGTCTTTACAACTAGGATTCAGAAACTGAAAGACTACAGTGAGCCAAGCCAAGTATGGATCTGACAGAGAGAAGGCACAAAGTTGACTTTTAATAGCCAGTTAAACATTTGGCCCCTTTTGAACAGTTGAGCTAGTTTTGATCAGGGTGGTACAGATGATGAAAAATCTGAACACAGCTGGGTGGTCCATGACCTTTGGATCTGTTGCCACGACATGCTGAGTCGCTAATAAAATTCACTCTTACACTCAGACAAACACTATGATCTCTACAGAAAGAGTTAGCATGAATTCTAGCCTCTTTGACTAACTTCTCCATCACTCAGGGGCAGCTGCACTGAGCTCTAGCAGAAGAGTTCCTGACACAGAAACAGAAACACAGAAAATGACTTTTTAAATGCCCAGAACTGACTTACTCCTTGTAGATTAAGAACATTTAAATTTAGGGAAATGGGGCTTATTAGTTATAGGAACAGAGCACAGGGCGTTGCTAAAGTATTCATGTTTATATTGTCTTTTACAACCACAAACTTCACAGTAAGGTAAAACTTAGTGAAGCACCTTAGTTACAGTATTTTCAATCACATAAATATGCTTAAATCTAACTCCTTGTTTGTAGGTCCACGGTACATCTAAGGTATTTGACCTTTGTCTAAGTCTCAAGTGTTTTGCAGGATACCCTGCATTTAACTCAATCAGTATTTCTATAAACCCTGTGCAGTTACCATGTCGCTGTTGAAGAAAAAACTCACCGTAGCATTAGTCTAATCCTGCTGTGTTACACAGTAGTAATGGCCTATTGATTTGCAGTGAGGGTTTTTGCCTAAGGTTGCAGTTTGCATGACAGCCAACGGCTTTGTTTATGTCTTGTCTGAAAAGCACATGTTTACTTTACCCCACAAAGGTATTTGAATTCTGAAAACGTCATTTTGTTTAGGCTTTTAATTAAAAATGTTTTCTTTTGACATTCAATCATAATGGGTTCACAATTATGTATTATTTGTCCTAATGTACTATAGTAAATTGGAGTAAGTACAATGAGGACAGTGTTTTTATTATTGCAAAGTATCATAAAGTTGAAGGAGCATTAATACAAGTGAATGCATCTTCCTGATAAAACTGAAGTTCAAAGGTTGAATATAAACGTGCCCTCTCCTCTGCATGTGTAGTGACACAAGATCCAAAGGATTTTGGGCTTTCTAGCTCCCAGAAGTTCCCTCATTCTCCCGTTTCTGACCTTCTTTCATCCCTTCATCCCTCCTCCTTTCTTCCTTTTTTACACAAATCAGCCACTCAATGTTGTGCACATGTTTTACTGCTATTTGAACCCTGGCAGCAAACTTCAAACAGCCTTTAAAGTGAGCTGCTTAGTTTTTTTTTTTTTTTTTTTTGCACTCCCGCCCTGCTCCCTATGGCCGCCTCTTTTAGAGAAAACACAGCCGTGCGTCCAAGTACACCTGATCAGAAGGCCGAGAGATGAGGGATTATGATATTCAAATGAGGCTTTGTTATCGTGGCTGACATTCGTTATAAAGCCAAACAGGAGGAGCGCTAACATGAAAAGGTGGCAGCTTGCCCCCTACTCGCTCTCTTTTAGCATAACCTCCTCTCTGAAACTCATTGGCCTACCTAAGCCCCTTTTTTCCATTTAGATCAAAAGGTTACACACAACAAAAGGGGGTCTGTGCGGGGACGAGAAAGCACATCTCAAACACTAATATGTACTTTGACACTGCCAAGAGTACTGACTGATCAGCCAGCCTCAAATATATAAGGAAGAGTTTATGCAAAAAGTGACATCTTGAAGTGCTCTGATGAGGACAGTTTGAGCAAAATGCAGTTTCCAGTCAACTCAGAAGGTTATAAAGCATCTTCTTTTCTGCCTCTGAATGAAATACAAATGTATTTTATTTCAAATACACACACAACCCTTTTTTCAGCGTGGATACAGTTCTGCTCAAAGATTTGAAGCAAGGTGGAGGTCTGCGTCGCTTTTCCATCTGTTAGCCCAGCCCACTATCATGCTATGAGCTGCTGCAGGAGTGGGTTTTATGAACTTCATAAAAGGATGGTTATTAGAGCAGCTGAGAGGAGATTGGCCATGTGGCCTTTGAGCTAAACAGCAGGGGGTCCTGAGTGCTTTGATGTGTAACAAACTGTTAAATAATCTCTGAGAGTTAGAAACAGCTCCTGGAACTTTACCAAAGGCCAAGCACCTGTTATATAAGTGATACTTCATTTCTTAAACCCTCTACTGCTGGGATGCAGCACTAATTATTATTATATATTTGGACTGTATTTGTTAAAGTGGCTCTAAACATAACTTAATTTAAGGTCCACCTGCAGGAAAGCCCACAAAGGCAGTTCTTATTGTTTATTTTGTGCAAACGTGATCTTTTTGGGGGTTCTTGTTTATTATATCCTTTATTTATGTGTTACTATTCATGGCTAATATTTCAAAAAAAGCTTACCTGAATTTTTGAGAACTAAATACTTAGGCTGAGTAGTTGCACCTCTTTTTTTTTATTTGTATTCCTGCTAACTCAAATATGGTGAGTTACATATCTTAGTTTTTTAGTACATTTAATTCAAGCAGCTTGAATTAATCTGAATTATTTTGAGTATTAATTAAGCATAAACTTTAACAGCTTAAAAAAAGAACACCTTGGCTGTAATAAGGGAGTACATGTTCATATGTTGACAGTAAGACCCCATTGGCTTACTAGTCTGTAATGGCTGTGGCCAACTTTGTGAGAGAAGTTGTGTTTGGACTTAAATGGATAATTCAAAGTTGAAAGGTAGCATTTCCTTAAATTTCAATCTATTCAATCTATCAACTATGTAGGGTTGCATAATTATATAGTATTATAAGTACTATGCTATATTAATTTGATATTATTAAAATTATATAATTGACTATTTTTGCTTGTAAGTAATGGTTTGATGTATCTGGCTAAAAGTTCAATGTAATGACTACTGACTCTGTAATAATATTTTTTGAGTTGTTATAATTCAAAATAATAAATAATTAAAATTTTCTTAGCTATGCAATGAACTATTTTAATTAAACTGGGAAGTGCACATTATATATATATACACTATATTGCCAAAAGTATTTGCTCACCTGCCTTGACTCACATA
>NW_015150849.1:134042-139491 GCF_000732505.1 Cyprinodon variegatus
GGATGGATGGATGGATGGATGGATGGATGGATGGATGGATGGATGGATGGATGGATGGATGGATGGATGGATGGATGGATGGATGGATGCTTGCTTGCTTAATAGCAGGTGTGGGCCACCCCAGAATCATCGTAGGCGGTTAAATCAATTTCCATATTTTCCATACTTCATGATTGTAATGGAACCTTGATTTACTTTTTTAACTTCCATCCATCCATCCATTTTCTAACACGCTTATCCCAAGTGGGGTCACGAGGGGTGCTGGTGTCTATCTCCAGCTGTCTACGGGTGAGAGGCGGGATACACCCTGGACAGGTCGCCAGTCCATCGCAGACTTCAACATTGTTGTGTTTTCCAATGCAAGTAGCAGGCCATAAACAGTTTAAAGTGTGCTTATACCATAGGATAGTACTGTGGCTCATGAAGGAATCTGCCTGGCAAATGTCTGCAAATCTTAAGCCAAATCAGGTTAGAAAAATAAATAAATCAGCCGGTTGAAATTTCAGCTTGGACTTATTCAGGTAGTGGACTAATGCACTCCAACAAGAAGTACTTACAGTTTTGCCAAAAGCAGTTGAAAAAGTTTGCCCACCGGTGAGTGGGCTAACTTCATAATTTCTTTGTAATATCGGTAGACATAAAATGTTTAAGATCTGTCTTTTCCTTAAAGGAGGCTATAAAGAAGGTACTAATAAGAGACAGATGTTAAAACTTAAAAAAACAACAACACAAAACCCTGTTAGAAACACTTTGATCGAACAGCAATAACAGTAACTTTGCTGTTTATTAGCCAGGGGCTGAGATAGTTGGGGGGCCAGGGGTGGCCATGGCCACCCTCAGCCAATCATTGGCCACCACTACCATTTTTCCCCTCTCATACAGATGGTGGCAACAGTAATACTCTCAAGTGGAATATTCAAAACATTTTATTTTTTTGTGGTTAATTATACACATCAATATACTGACATCAATGATGATGAGTACAGAATTCCTGCTCTTTTCAGAACTAGATTTTGTGTTTTATGGGGTAAAGAGAAAATGATGTGTCTCTGCAAGTCATCTAGGAATCTTCAGTGAAATAAAAGATAAATAAAAATTTTGATAAAAAACTTCAAAACTTCGACATCAATCAAAAAATGTAATAATCAATTTATGTAGATATTGGTGCTTCTAAATATTAGTTTTATGCAGAATGTTTATTGATTCAAGTAGGTAAGAAATGACAATGATGATTGATTTACGCCCCAGAACTCAAAACTGAGGTTTATCCACTATACCTTTTATCCAGAAATTATGGATTTTAAATATATTTGTTAGCAAAGGCTGTAGGAAAGTATATTTAGTCTTTATTTAAAAAATATTTATGTTTTGCTTGTTAATTTTCCTGGCATAAACCAGTTTCCAACTGGGATAAATACGTTTCCAACTGGCATTTACCATTTTTCAAAACTGGCATGCCAGAAACCACTTTGGACTCTCGCTGTAACTCCATACGGGGCATTAAATTACATATCACGTAAATGTTGGAGTAAAAAGTATATGTCTAATAAAATACTAATTTAATGAGTACTTAATGGTATAATGTTATAAAGTATCTAGCTAAATTGTGTTTTTTACTTTTGAAACTGATCCTGTCAGACCTTGGAGCCCTACATTTTTCTGACAGACCAATACTACCACCTGCTGATGGCAGATTGTCACCTTTCAAACCCAACTAGTAGAACAACTTTTGTCTTAGTCTTTTAAAGAAAATAGGATTTTAATCAGTTTTTTTATGTAAATTAAAGTCCAATTTAAAGGAAAATCTATATATTAATCTAGTTAAACTAAACTTAAGAATCTTATCCTTTTGTTGTTTTTAGAGGTTATTTATCTTTAGACTAATACTATATGGTTAAAATCATTCTCATTGGATTTGTGAGTTTAAGTGTGGTTTATACTGCACTGCATCTACTTACATTGACACGGTATTTGAATAAAATAAGAGTGCTTTTAAAAAGGGATGACTTTAACTGTAAACCAGTTTAAGATCTCCACTGTGAGCTCCAGTTTTTGGAAATCATTTGTGGAGTAAACCAGCGCAGTATCTAAAAAATCTAATTAGATATTTTAAATATCTAATTAAGAAATTTATGTACATCCCAGTCCAGTTCCCCTTCACATTAGCCTTTACATTCATTTGTGCTTTAATATCACAAGTCGTGATATTAAAGGGTTGTGTTTTATTAGCATATCTTCTAAAGATTTGTCAGTAATTTAGAAAGACCTATAAGATATATATTATATTGATTTAAGAGTCGCATTTAGATTTAGGATTTAAATGTAACTATTCAATAGAAATTTGTAATTACTAATTTATTTGAATTAGGACAATGCACATTTATCAACATGGCAGCTTAAAGCATCAATATAAATATGCCAGAACTGGCATATTTATAACATCTAATTTGCTTCTGCTGTCCTAAAGCAGTAACAGTAAACAGACAGATAAGATGCCAATAACATAAAATCACAGTAAAATGAGGTAAACAGGCCCAAAGAAATTCACCTGTGAACACATGTCTGGTTAGATTTCAATCAATGTTTCAAGGAGATTTAAAACTTGTGTAGATTCCACAGCCCCTAACAAGAGCTGGCAGTTCAGGTTTAAGATATATATTTTGTTTTTCTGTAAGATATATTTTAGGTCCTGGTTTAAGATTAGATTTAAAACATATTTAAATCTAGACTTAAGCTTTTAAACAAGTGTTCATTTGTAAGACTTAGATTTAAGATATGTCTTGCTTTAAGATTTATATTTATATTTTGAATTAGAAATTTGACTAAGATTTATATCTATGTAGATTGAAGATTTTAGAATGATATTTAGAATCGAGATGTAGATTTAAGATATATATTTAGACTTTTTTGTTTTCATTTGTCAAGCTCATTTGGAGCAATGGAACACGAAAAATACAACACAAGATAAAGTTAAATGAGGTCATTATTCCATAGTATTCATGACAATACATTTCACATTCATTCTAAATTACATCAATCAAAGGAGCTTATGTTGACAAACACATATGCACATATCTCTTTAATTATGTATAATGGAGCCTAGTTGGAAGTTCAACTGAATAAACTGATTATTCACCTTCATTCGCCTACGACAGCCAATCAGCTCTGAACCACGCCTCCATGAAAGTCAATAAGCATTCAAAGTTCATCTTAAAAGGCCTCCGATACGCAGCTGTCTGCTCCTGTGCCCAGGCGGCAGATGCGCTGTGACTTAATTCAGATGACCCCCTTTCAACCCACCTCCTTCCCCTCCTCCCGGAGTACCCTGAGATAACCCAAAATGAGAGATCCTAGATATAAAAGGGTTGGTTTAATTTTAAAAATTCACCTATTTATCACAGGGAAACTTTTACAAAAAGTTTTTTTTTGCTTGATGTTGCTGAAACGCCAAAGATACCAGAAATTGTGCATCTGTGATCTAGGGGCAGGTAGTAGACCCTCATGAATTTATTTAAACTGGTTCCCAAAGGGTTTGGTAAAAGCTGAAAATTGCTGAAAATCCAATTTTCATAAAAAACTTCAAAACTTCAACTTCAATTAAAAAAATAAAATGATAAATTTATGTAGATATTAGTGCTTCTAAATATCAATTTTATGCAGAATGTTTATTGATACAAGTAGGTAAGTAATGACAATGATGATTGATTTACGCCCCAGAACTCAAAACTGAGTTTTATCCACTATACCTTTTAATCTAGAAATTACGGATGTTTAAATATATGCATCTATTTGTTAGCAAAGGCTGTAGGAAAATATAGTTTGTCTTTATTTAGAAAATATGAATGTTTTGCTTTCCTGTTGGAACAGTGAACTGCGAGGTTCTGGTGCTGATCCGCTTTCGGCCACCCCTCAGTGTACATTGTTTATTGCCTGGCCATCCTTTTAAAAAACTTCTGGCTACGCCTCTGTTATAGCTACACTATAACGCTAAAATAATTAGATCAAGTGTCTTTATTTTTAAGAAATTGGAGCAGTTCTGAAACCTGACCACTAGGTGTCATCCTACACCATATCTGCATAACTGAACTCCTCGCATGTTGATGCTAAAAATAAAACACGCTGTTGAATCATTTAGGATTAAACCACGTTCAAAAAGTCGTTTATTTCTGCAATATAATGTATAAAAGATAAAAGTGTGGCAGCATATGGCAGCATAAGAGAAATCAGGGCTAACGTCCTTTCTTTCAGGTCAAATTTAGGCCGTCGTTTCTCCTCGTTCCCAGCAGGTGGCGCCAGTTGCATGCAAATCTAATCAGATTAAATGGCTCCAAACGAGGAAACAGATCAGCTCCTGTCTGTCAACCAGTAAATCTATCAGCTGATCGGAGAAAAGACTGTTTTCCGTCTTGTGGTTTTTAACAGAGCAAAGCCACAGTATTTTTTTTTCTTTTTTAAAGTCTATGCTCTTTTAAAATTTGACTGCTTTTTGAAAAGAGTTCAGAGCAAGTGTTTTTTTTTTTGTTGTTGTTGTTTTTTGTTGTTTTTTTTTGCAGAGGGAAATCCGCGTCTGACTGGCACGCTGCAAAGCCGTGACGCAATCCACGCTCCGCTGCTGCAACATAATAAAATATGAATCGCCGGTGCGTCGATGGTCGGAGCGCTCAGTGGGAAGGAAGGGGGTGTGGCGCCAACTAACCTAGTCGTTCACCAAAACAATGCACGCCCGTGATCTGTGCCAGTGGGGCGTTTAGTAAAGCCCGGAACCAGGAGCCAGGTGTGACCAGGCAGCCCTCAGCAGTCTCCTCTCCTCTGCAGGCTGCAGGGGCAGAAGGCGCTCCAAGCGGGGAATCTCAGCGCATTACGCAGATTCTCAACCTTGATGCAGAAGAACCGAGCGGTCTGAAGAGGATGGGGGTCCGATAAGAGTAAGGTAAGCCAGGAACAGGGCGGATGGAGCAGGACCTTTAAATAATAGAGACAGTCAACAGGGATGTTCCCCACCTTTTTCCTCCAGCCTTTATGTATCTGGATGCTACAGTGCTGTCCAGCATCACATATCTGTTTTCACAGCGTACTCGAGCGTTCTAATTTGGGATTAAATTATTCACAGCTGACATAAAGCAGGGGTTTACTCTTGGAAGTGGCACCGATCAACCCAGAGAGCTTCTCATTATTCACGCAGCCCACTGTGAGCTGCACAGGTCATAGGGATGCTGATGCTGATGCTCAGCCTCCTCTCCTCCTCCGGGTCCCCCTCAGCAGGCCACAGAATCCAGAAGGGGCCCTAAAAATGACAAAGAACCGTTGCTAGACTTACATGCTTACTAAAGGGCATGATCTGAATATAAATAAAGGTAGTCTACACATTATCTATCTATCTATCTATCTATCTATCTATCTATCTATCTATCTATCTATCTATCTATCTATCTATCTATCTATCTATCTA
>NW_015150849.1:142048-157306 GCF_000732505.1 Cyprinodon variegatus
ATAAATGTAATCTAACAAAAACTTCCAACTGTTTTTAATATTCTTTTTTGTTTCTGCATTTTTTATTTTATTTTTTTTATTTATATATATTTTTATTTTTTTTCCTACTTGCTTTGATTTTGTTTTATCTTCCTGTATTTTAATCATGTAAAGCACTTTGCATTGTCTTTATACTGAATTGTGCTATTCAAATAAATTTGCCTTGCCTTGCCTTGCCTTCTGAGCTTCAGCACACCTGATTCAGATGATTGCAATACAGCAAAGCCTAGTGATCTGTTATCAATTGATAACAGGTGTGTGAAAAAGCTGGGAAACACCTAAAACATGCAGGGCAGTGTGCCTTGAGGACCAGGATTGAAAAAAAACACTGGGATAGATCATATTGACAAATGAAAACTTTTTTTTTTTCACTTTAAATGCTAAATATATATATATATATATATATATATATATATATATATATATATATATATATATATATTTATTTTTTACAATTTTGATAAAATTATATGCTCCAAGTGGTTTGCTCTGTCAGCTAAAGGCATGTTTATAGTTTCTATGCTCTAGTTAATGATTAATTGATTGCTAAATTAGTTGATGATTATTTAAATAATTGATTAATCGTGATTAATCCAATTAATTGTTCCAGTCCCATTTAAGACTATTCTTGTGCACTATTTCTTGAGATTGGATGGATTCTGGCTAAGGTGTAGAAATACAGAATTGTAATTCAAATATGTCTTGTTTCTCCAGCAGCAGCTATCTTTAAAAGAAACAAAAGTGAAACGCTGTTTAACCTTGTAGTGTTTTTTTTAATTTTTAATAGATGTGTAATGTTCTCAATATCTCACTGAGTTCCAGTCCTCTGACTGCATGGCGTTGAGGTCTCTTGACTGCTCCTCTGAACAATAATGTCCTTAGATGGCGGGTCAGATCAGACTGTTGACCTTGTCTTTGTAGGTTTGGAGTTGTTCCATTGATACTCAGGTCTTTCATAAAACAGATGCACTACATTTTATTTGAGGATGTCAGAGTAAATTTGGCAGGAAGGGACTGAACCTAAGCTTAGTTTAACGGCCCCCCCCATTGACATAACACTGAGATCAACCCTTTACAGACCTTCATGCAACCTGTCAGAATGCAGCTACATTTGGACTTGAGTTCTGCAGCTGCTAAATATCCGATATCCCTCCTGTCAGACACATATCTGTGCTCACAGCAGACAGTCTGGTTTCCTTTCCTCATCTGCAGGGGGAAAAATGGTGTCATGCAATAGTGTTTTGCCACGGATGAATGCATGAGCGTGTACATACACAGAGCATGCGGCTTATTGCACTTTCGCTGTCAAAATTAAACGGCTTGTGGGGTATTCGTCAGTGCTGTTACAGAGACAAGCAGCCACAAGTGCCACAGCTCTAATGATGCCACTACAGCTGCTGGTTTAGTTTTAGTACACATAAAAAACAGAGAAGTGCTCTTTATCAGGATATGAACTGAGTCGAACTGAACCATAACCCGTATCTAATCCACCCCTATTTCCAGAGCATCTGTAGCAGCTGGAAAGCAAAGCTTTTATCTTCCAATTACTGTTGATGAGAAATAAAAGGGAAGCATTTAGCCCTGGAGCTTCTCTCCTATTGCAACGATCACAGCAAACAGGAAGTTCCAGCATTTCAGAGAAATGCGGAAGTTAGCTTGATTGCACACAGACGTTTGACCTACAACCAATTTGCACATTAGGATGATAATACTAGAGCTGACTGGAGGGTAGCAGTTTTTTTCTTCAGTTATGTTAAAATGTCCTTAGTAAAAACTGATCAGATCCAGGAAGTGGGAAAGTCATGACAAAGATAAAGTTATATCTAAGTTGTGTCATCTTCTTTTTATCAATTCTGTTGACATCTGTAACTGGGGCAAGAAACCACAATTTTACTATGAACTGTTTCACCATTCGCATGGAAAGTTGTAGCTCAGCGGGTTGTTATGCACTTTTTTTTTATCATTCTTGATCAATCTGACATGTTTACCTTATGAAGCATTAATATGAAGCTGTTCTTTTTGTAAGAGTTTCCAAATTTTTTACTCTCTTAAGAATTTCTGACAATCTTTTTAACTTGACCTTTTACATGCAGAGAAGATCTGCTAAGGTCATTTTTAAGTGTTATGAAAAACTTCTGCATTCTGCACTTCTGCTCATTTCTGGTTTGGGTTGGAATCTGCTGTGAAATACTCTGAGTTATGTAGATATGACTCTGCTTATGTTGATGATGGAGTTCTGTTAGTCATGTTAATAACCTTTAGTCAATAGATTCTGGGATTCCAATTACCAAGCAAAACACATTATATAGATTACTTTAACACATACAGAGGTTGTTAAGACCTTAAATGTTTACAGATGATCTGCTTGCAGCTAATTTAAACACAAAATTGAACATTTAATTTTTAAAAGAGAAAAGTGGGCATAATTAAATCATATTTTAACAACTACCATACTTTTAATCAGACAAATTGGTCAGAATGTATATTGCGATTGTTTATGACTTTATGGGAGACAAAATACACTGTATGTGAAGTATATGTGAAGGGAGATTGGTTTATGTTGCTAAGAAGTCTGACTAGTTACTTCAAGATGTGAAAAAATATATAATAAAACCTCAAAGGTTAAACATTAAATACTACTATTGGAATTCCAGGCACTGGTATGGTATTTGACTAATATATAACTGAGTTAACCAAAGAAATTTTTATTGATAAACCTTTTTTGTTGCCACAGTTAGAGATACTCCCTCTGATTCTAAGAGCTTCAAAGCCTCATTTTAAGTATCAGCAATACTTGTTTGTGAACTAAAGAGAAAAGAGTATTTAACTATTAATATGTTTCAGTAAATCGACTCATATTTGATGTTTGTTTCTGTTTTCTTTCCCCCTCTTCTTCCTCTGTGCGTTTTGTAATTGAATGGATTTTAACTCCCACCAAAACCCCGAAGCTGTTTGAGTTTCATCAGCGGCAGTTACAGATTATTAACTTCAGATTATGAATTACTTAATGCCTTCGAATGTTTGTGTGCATTGATCTCTAAACTGTCAAATTGGGTTACATGGCACAAAGCGTCGATATCTAATGCAAATCTACTTGGCGTGAAATATGCTTGGTGCCTCTTGAGCACATAAGCTCCTCCTAATGATGAAAATCGTTTTATCTCAGTGTTTACGGGAAAGATCTTAGTGAAGAGCGGAAGTCGTCTGGGGAAAGTGTCCCAAATTCTCTGAAATGATGTAACAGCCCTCTCTTTCTACCATCCATCTTATCTGAGATTAATGATTCTCTTTGCAGTCCAAATGTATTTAGAAACATTCACAGCAGGTCTTCTGACCAGAACAGAAGGAGGACAGAGGGATGAGTGCAGACGCGGATGAAAAGCTTCACTGTTATCATGGCAACCACCAAATCATTTCTATTGTGATGTTTGGAATGATGATGATGGTAGATCTAGGTTTGAGAGGAAGGAAAACCAGTTTGATCCAGCAGAGCACTGACAGAGCTCTTCATTTCTGCCAGTTTGATTGTCTTTTTTTCCTGTAACGTCATGACTCAGTGCGTGGATACTCACCGTCCAAAAGCACCTCTGAGCCCTGCAGGAGCTCATCTTACAAAAATAAACAGATTCAGGACTGTGTCAGATTTCTGTTTCCCTTCATGTGGGAAGACTTCACAGCATATGGCCATTTGAAGGTTCAAAAAAATATTCAGGCAACTATTTGCTTTCCTGAGTTAGCTTATCAGTAAACAAACTGATATATGTAGGCCAGGTGGCCTAGTGCTTAGGGCATTGCGCTTGGATCCCAGAGGTATTGAGTTCAAGCCCCACTCCCACAGACTGCCACTCTGGGTCCATGAGCAAGACCCTTATTATTCTGCATTCGCACACATCAAATGTCACTTGGGTCTGGTCACAAACTAGTTTTGCTGGTATGCTTCTGCACCGTCGGTCTGGAATTTCTAGGGACGCACAGCAGTTACCTGCCAAAGCTCAATAGGGAGCCTATTTGCGAACTTGCGAGAACTTTGGCGGATGACCACACAGACAGCTGGAAAGGGATACCAAGGACCAATCACAGCACTTCTGCTTGAGGTCTGCGTGGGTTTACAACCATCCGACGTGTAGTCAGGATTTTTTTGAAGTGCTCAACAATGGTTGCAGAACCTCTGCAGGGGGGGCGTGGTCGCACACAGAGACAGATTTGACAGTTGCAAAGGCTATGCATCAGAAGCATAAATTGGCCTTTAACCCACACTGCTCCCCGGGCGCCACATAATGGCAGCCCCCTGCTCCTCAAGGGGATGGGTTAAATGCAGAATCAATTTCATTGCTTTGTATTTGTGATTTGTGAGTTGAAATCTAATTCTTCTAATTTTTTTCTCCTTTTAATTAACAAGAGCCTCATGCATATGAAGGATTACAGTAGACATATAAAGTAAATTGAAACAGGGTGTATGGAGAAGTGGCAAGAAGAAAACCAAATTGACAGGAAACCATAATACATCCTATTTGATCTTTCTCACAACTAATGTAGAGGACACAATGAAATGCAAACATGTGGAAGAAGGTGCTCTTATCAGGTGAAGCAAAAACTCAACTCTTTAGCCCATATGCTATGTCTAAACATGAAGGTAGCAGTCTTATGCTATTCATCATGCACGGTCTTGATGGCTGGATATCTTAAACTCCTCCTGGATATTCCATAAACATGAGTCTATGCTCCCTCTCCCCCCTCCCTTCCCTGTGAACCTCCGCTGAATGTGCAACTTGTTTATTATCATTCATCACATTGTAATATAAGTGTAATATATATAATGTAAAAACCTGTTTAAACATACATACAAAAAGCACTACACAACTAGGTATGGAGTCTCCAGGTCAATATCCCTAGATTTAGAGCTATAATTGAATGGTTTACCTCAAAGGACAATCAGGTATTATAATGGCTTAGTGAAATTACAGACCCTTATTTCAACTGTGTGACACTTTCCCTAAAAGTGTTATATATGTTACAGCAGCAAGTGTTGACTAAAAAATGCATATAACACTTAATCAGATTTATTTTTGTAGAAAATATAAAAGATAACATAAATTTTTTTCTCTCCACTTATTGATTATACCATTGCTACCTTGCTTTAGCCTTTAGCATCCAATCTAAAATAAGTTATTTGAGAATTTGGTTGTAATGAAACCAAATTTGGGCTTGCAAAGCATTTAACATGTTGCTGCTACCCAAATAAACCAGCTTAACTGTAATAGTGATGAATCACTCCTTAGTAGGGAGTCTGAGCCCGTTGGTGTTGTTTATTGTAAAAATAATTCTGATTTATTTTTAGAGAAACAATTATTGTGTGGGGTTATCTTAACAGAGCGAGTATTTTTGTGTTGTGTGAGTGCAGCTGCTTTGTGATATTTGATAAAAAATCATTTGACAAAATATTTACAGGATAAATCATTTTGTCGCCTTTTTTCGTGGTTTTTATGTTCAGCCATTTGTTGGTATTGATTATAATCTAAGAGTGGATTTGCTTTCTGAATGATGATGTGGGAGCATCACTCAGCAATGAAAAGCCTTTTCTACAGTGCATACCTGCTACTCTCCTCCAGTGAGTCAACAGTGGTGTCAGGAGTTCAGCACCTTCACAGCCCCTCTGAGCTATTTTTAAACCCTGCAGGGTAGTGCAGATGGACAGGATTATGAAAAGTGTTGGCTGGCTTCTTCTTTTTCATTTCCTGTGGTGGCCATGTTGGCTTTGTCGTTATTCTTTAGATTTTTTTGGTTTTTGTCTAGTTGCCCTTTTAGTATTCTCTGATATTCTTATTTCCCTTTTTTTCAGCCAGTCAGTTTTCTGCTTTGTTCTATGGTGAGCATTTATAAGGATATTTGGGATTTATTTTTTATGCTTATTTTTTTTTCCAAAAAGGTTTTAATTGTCTGTATTTTTACTCAGAATTATCATGATACTTGTTCCTGAGTGATAGATGAACAGGTCAAATGCATACTCTTTCATCATTTTAATAAGATGTGTTTTTGTAGAAGGAAGTCTAAACTTTATATTTATAATTGAGAGGCAGAATTTCACTTTCTTGTTGTATACTAACCTCAGTTTTTGTTAAGCAAAGTATAATTGCGCCACACAATCAATATAATTACTGTTGGATATGAAGGTGCATTTTATTTTAAGTCAAACAGGGGAATTCTGAATTCAAATTCTTCCAACGTACCTGAATATATCGGACCACAGAACTGTGGTCTGAAGGATGTGTCCTTTCAGCTGCTTCCTTTATTTAGGGGTCACCGCAGCAAGTCATTACAGCTTGCACACTGACAATGCAGAGTTTTCCCTCCTTTTTTCCTTTACTGATGCAACTACCCGCCAAATAAGACACATTGCTACACAGCAGAGGGGCCCTCTGAGAACTGAAAGATGGTTTTGAAAATTTCAGGTTTTCACAGATTTGAACCCTTAAAATTGAACAGATGCATATCCCATAGTCCTACAAAACAACTTTAATTCAAAGTATAAATGGAAAGAAGATTAGGGAATTGCTATCAACCAGAAACAACATGCCTAATCCATTCCACAGACCAATATATCATTGTTTGATTTTAGTGTGACCTATTTTCTTTTCATGATAAAAACTAATTTTCTAACAACTGAAATAGCCAACATCTCCAAAAAATTCAGTTCTTAAAGAAAGCTTAAAACGAAAGGCAAACCATGAACACCAATTAGAAAACCCCACACTGATATCCATACATTTTTTCTTAAATGTTTGATGAGATGCTTAATTGGTTTATCCGACACAGCCTCTGATTGATCAGCTGATGTGATATATTTAATAAGTGGGAATAGCAATAAAATTATTATTATTAAAATTATTATTATGATTTAAATTCAAAAATACTATATTAATCTTAAAGGGAATTTAAATGTTGCAATAACTCAAACGTCACCACTATGGAATTCTTGATGAAATTAGTTAAAAGAGGGAAAAAAAGAGCTCAAATAAAATAAAAAAAATATCTCAGTGTCTTTAGGCCTTTTTAAACATTAAAAGTATGTTGTCATGTTTTATACCTATAGATAAATAAGTGATCAAGCTTAGGTTCATTGCAAGGGTTACCAGAGAAATATCTTCTTTTTTTCTTCTTGAAAGAATGAATGATTTAGGGTTAGAGAAGTGCATTTAAATGAAAAGCAATGTTTTGTTGTATTTGGGCAACTGAGACCAAGTAGAGATTATTAGAAATATATCACAGCCCCGTGGCCTCAGTTCTGTCAAACATGGTGGACAAGGACATTTCAGATTTTTGGGTTTGCTACCATTGAACCTTGGCACCTCACATTCAGTCTTAGTGTTCACAATAAACTTGTACTATACTCTATATACCACATTACTTTGGAGTCAAATATAAATAGACAGAGATCAGACACATTTAAAAGCAGTATTGTTGCTGCTAATCTGAGGTTTGATGTATTGGATTAGTTGGCTTAGCAGTAAAAGATCATCCTGGCTCTGTGGGTTCAATCAGTTGGCAGCCCTTTATAACTGACTAAACTCATCACTTTTTGGTGCACAACATGCTGAAGCCTCAGCAAATTGTTGGGCATAAATTTCCATTTCTGCCTCAGTAAGCTTCTCTTCCCTTAGTGGGGAATTGGTAAAGGTTTGTTAACTGTAATGAGTTGAGTGTATTTTCTGATGTGTTGTGGGAGATAGTTTTGAATATGCAAACCTTTTCTGTATTATTTTTTTCAAGTTGCCATTATTAAACTCTTGATTCTTTTGTCGCATGTGCACGTCTTATAAACCCACCTTCCTTTTACATAGTCTTTCGGTCTCATATATAATTCTCCTACCTTGCTGCTTTTAACCTCCTTCCTTTCTCTCTCGTCTCCCGTCTTCAGGCTTTAGCTGATTAGAGTGGCCCAGCTTGCTTTGATTAATTGGATGAGCCTTGTCTCAATGCCAGTCTCCTCTCCTCTCCGCTGCTCTCCTCTTGTCTCCACGCCTATTCTTGTCCACAGGCAGCTTAAACAAACACAAAGCTTTTAGATGAAAGTAGCACTTTGAAGACAGGGACCAACTAAAGCTGCGGGTGAGCCCTCCAACATAAAGAGATCTGCTTCTAATGATGAATTCAGCAAGAGCCGTGGAAGGTTTTTTTCAGCCTGTGTGTAGTACTTCATTTAAAGGCGCTGTAGAAATGAGATGTCGGTTAGCTTAAAGAATTAGTTTATTTGGGGGGAAAAAATGTGCAAAAAATATTGAAGTACGTGCTAAATTCTATTTATCTACCCTTGTAATTGAGGCATGTTGTTTTTTCTACCAGAACTCCTTATTTGCGTGATTGAGAGTGCAAAGCTGTATCTCATTTGTCTTTTCGCTGCATCCTGCTAAACTGACTCCAGGAAATCATCGGGCCATCAGTCTGCCAACCCTGTCAACCTTCTCCATGTTTTTAAATTGTCCTTCAGGCTTTGGGCACAACAACAGCCACCTCCATCACCGTGGCCCCTTCTTCTAGCCCATTTGTCTCCTGTGTCTTATCTCTTGTCCTTTATTTGCACACATCTCTGCCTCTATTACCATTTCTCTCTCTGCAATTTCCATTCCCCTCTTCTTCTTTTTTTTAAAAGGACTTCTTGTCAGAGGTTTGTCCATGAAAGGTCTTCTGACGGCTCCTCAAACCTGGCAACCCCCCGGCATTTTTCCTCTCTTTAGTTGCTCTGTTTGTTCAGTCGTTTCTTTCCTTGTTTTCATTCTGCCTGATCTGCCCCTAGCAAAGCCAAGAATAAACCCACACACAAACACATGCAGAAAACCCTATTGTGCCACAATCAAGTTGAAAGGTTGACTGGGAAAGTCAAATGCTCTGTTATTTCATCCAGGCTAAATACAATCTTTGGAGATGTGGTGCCAACCAGAGAGCCCCCAGGGGCTCTGAGACTTTCTCTGAAATGCAGGCAATCACACTCACGAATGCTATGTTGTTTCCCTCCATCCCTCCTCCGTCTTCCATTACGGGCCATTTCTATGTGCACTCCAGAAGCCTGAAAGCCACTGGCTGTTTGCAGAGTTTCTGTCTCTGTGCACATTTGTGTAACATTAACCAGGGATGATGTTTCTGTACAACAGAAAAGGGTAAACAAGCACAAACATCTTAATAAGAGAGTATTTCATGCTGCAAATCCATGGGACCATGAATAAGTTTGTTTCTACTGTTTTTGGAATTTGGTTAAAACTTTATTTCTCTTTTCTTAGAGCTCAGTATCCACTCTGTTTTAACATTTTGTGTTATATTTGCAATGCTTGCTTGGTTTTTGGACCATTGAAAGAGCAATGTCATGAAGCTCTGTATGGTTCAATTATTTTGGCGGTCTCTCCTTTCATGGAGATTAAACCATCAAATGCATTCCAATTATCATTAGCATTTTTTAATAAAGTGTTGGCCAACTTTCTTAATCCTATCTGATAGTGTTTTGTCTCTTATCTAGACGCCTTTGCTTCTGATTTGGTTGATTTGGTTTGCCTCGCAGTGTCTGGCATATTTATTCTACAATCACTGGAGAATGTCTTATTTTCCTATTAAAGGTCAACTTAAATAAATGGTCTGCCTGTTTGATTTAGCTAAT
Source organism: Cyprinodon variegatus (assembly GCF_000732505.1). Taxonomy (NCBI): domain Eukaryota; kingdom Metazoa; phylum Chordata; class Actinopteri; order Cyprinodontiformes; family Cyprinodontidae; genus Cyprinodon; species Cyprinodon variegatus. The sequence goes on from NW_015150849.1 coordinate 151,731, forward strand.
ACTACTCTGAGACCGAACGCACTAGAGGCAGCTGAAGCAGCGAGTTTACAGGCAAAGTCAATGGTATTTCAAGTCAATCGCATAAAGGTGCCGCAAAACGTCCTGCAGGGTCTGATTAGCTGAAGCAGCGCCTCATGAGCTTCAGAGCATCTAACGCAGCAGATGCTGCAAAAGCAGCAACTGCTGGAGATGAAAAAGTGAACTTTTGCTGCTTAATGTGCCACATCAACCAATCAGAGAAGCTGATCTAAGAGCTGGCAGGGAGACAGACACAGCACTGCTGATGCAGATCGCTATGATCACTCCTCTGAAACAGTTTATTATTGCCTAAATTGACTTAAATGTCGAAACCTGCTGGCAAAATATCTTATATTTTATTATTCTGGTGCCTGCAGTTTGGATTACGTACATGAAAAAAAACGCCTTTCAGTCGCCGGGAACAGTAGCAGAAAACCCAGAAGGGGCGACCTGGTTAGAGGCTGCCATTGGAGGGGATTTACAACTGCGATAATAACATTTGAAGGCAGGGTCGTAATTATGAACTGACTGCACAGACGATATTTTCAGGTGGATTTTCTCACTCAAAAACATATTAAAACTTATTTTTATATACTTATAACAGTAAATATAGCAAACCCGCTCTCTGCCATTGAACACAGGAGCAGCAGAAGCATCAGATGCATCTGGACACACTTTACTGGATGCGCTTCAGGAACATCAAAGATGCACTTGAGGCGCATCAGACATCAATGTGCACAAGCATCAAAAATGAAGCAGCAGAAGCTTTTCTTGCTGCTTCCAGCGCTTGCAGTCTGAACATAGCACAAGCCTTGGAGTAGCCCCCAAAGTAGTGGACATAAACAAGAAACTCCAAATTTTCACAAAGATTCAAGTTTGTTCTGCTTACTTTTGCTTCAAAAGTATCTTAGCTTTAGTTTACAGGATGTGTTCAACAAACAGGTGTTCTAATAAATCAAGGCCTCATCTCCTGATGTAACTCAATCAGATATGCCAAACGATATTGCCCAATCATCTCTAAGGATAGCCAAACCTGTAATCAAAACATTCTCTATAGACATGGTAGCAGTCTTTTTCCCACTTTCATCATATCTTCATCTTCATAAGACACCTTTTTGGGGTTGGGGTGAACTAAAGCTCACCTGTTGATGAACAATCTCCTTAAACTGATGTGTTCTGCAGAAACCCATTAATCTTGTTGCCATACTGTGGTGAGTAATTGAGTTTTTCTACAGACAAGTGTGAGAGAGAGCGTGCTGACCCAGCATGCCAGCTTCATCTATACATAATGAGGGCTAATGGGTCAGAGAACACGGACATACTTCTCCAGTCCCTTTACATTAGTACTGTTCTCTAGAGATTTTATCCCATCCACCATAACTTCCTGTGGCTCCTTGCATTCATTTAAAGTATGTGATGAACTGCGTTTTGATAACTGCTCCATCCTCTTGCCTCCCTCTGTCTCCTCCAGGCTGTGAGCCCTGTGAAGGGGGATGATGAGCAGTCAGGGCAGCAGCAGAAAGGGAAGTGGCCAGCATGCTGACACTCCTCTTCGTCAGGCACCAGGACCCAAACTGCAGGTGCAGCGTTCCCACTCTCGTGACACTATCACCATTCACTTTTCTGCTCTGGGAAAGGAGGAGGAAGATGAGGAAGAGGAGCTCTATAGGTTATCTGTTGGATGTGAAGCAGGAGCTCAAAGCCAACCCGCCAGGACTGATGAGCAATGTGCTGCAAAAGGCTTGGAGGCAAAAGTGGAGAAAGGGTTTGAATCTGTGGAGGAGGAGATCTCAGCAGCTCCACTACCTGCTGCCTCTGCTCTCCTGCCTGAGCAGCCTTTGGATTCACATCCACAAACACCTTCTTTTGCAATTACTGCTAATCCAGTTTCAGCCCACTCCCACCTGAGCTCCCCTCCTCCTGCCAGCTCCTCCTGGCCATCAGATCGCCCAACCCAACCACCCCTGATTAGTTCCGCTTCTTCTTCTCCTTGTAAGTCTGCAGCCCTCTCCTCTTCCAAGCCTTTTCTCAGCCTTGTTAGATCTTTGTCAAATGATGTCGACTCTCGAGAAACTGCTCCTGTAATCGTACCCCCACATGCCCGACACAGACACTTAATGAAATCGTTTGTTAAGTCTCTCTCGACGGACACTTCAAAGGGTGAACATCAGGAAGGGCCTCTTCAACACCCTCCTCAGCACCAGCAGATACAGCCAACCCACCGCGCTCCGCCTCGTAACATGCAGCTTTTCAAGCAGTTCTCTCAGCCTCGCTTGTCCTCCTGCCCCGTTGCAGTCACTCAAGCAGGTGGAGACTCCAAAACAGCCCCCTCTTCTCCTATTATGTCCCCAGATGGGAGATCTTTCTTCAAGGTCCAGGAGGTGGAGGCCAGGATAGAGGACACCAAGAGGCGGTTATCGGAGGTGATGTCGGACCCCTTGCAGCTTTTTAGTAAAATTATGGGGGATGAGTCTGGTATGGGAGCTGCTGGGAGTGCAGCCCATCGGGCTAAATCCCTCTCATCCAGTGCATCAGAGCTCAGTGGAGTAACTGCGGTAAATGGGCACACAGAAGCTAACAACAACTATAGCATCAAAGAAGAGGGCGCCGAAGGGGAAGAAGAAGAGGAGACTCCTACGGAAAAGGGCCCCGACTCGTCCTTTTTCTCTTTCCCATCACTTTCACTCGCACCAGCTCTTACCCAGGCTTCTTCATCCACCCTCCACAGGTCTCCTTCTCTCACTCTGGGACGCTGTTCCATGTCAGCCCTCGTGGCTCGACAGGAAGACGAGGACTTCTGTGAACTCTACAGCGAGGACTTTGAGTTGTGTACAGATACCGAGACACCAGAAGGTGAACAATCCATGTTGCAGCAGCCCCATACTGGAAGCACTGGCTTGGGCAGGGAACTGGACGTAGAGGATGGGAGACCTGAGGAAGAAATGGAAAATGTGCCTGTGGTTGGCCTCGTCTTCTTAACACAGTTGTTGTATTGTTACTTCGTCCTTCCAGTGCCTCCATGTGTTTGTTCTGTGCTGCATGGGATAGCTGTTGGTTTCATTCTTGCTCTGCTGGTTCTTTGGCTCTCTGCTCCTCGGTGCTCCTCATTAGTGACCAGAACAGGGAGATGGAGGAAAGACCAGCGGAATATTTCCCAGCTGGATGTAAAAGAACCAGGAATATTCAAGGTAAGGTTCAAGCAAAGCACTGCACTGATACCCACCAAAGCTATTCAAAGGGCTGCTGGATGAAAACTATGAGACATTATTGCTTAGTGCTGGGAGCATTTAGATACGTTTTGTTGCTCATTTGAAGATACATTAGGTTAGTATAGGGATAGAGCTGTACTGGAAGGAAATCTGTTTTTTATTTATTTTTTGAATATCTTAAATCTGTCTCAATGAAAAATCACTTTGAGGCTATTCTATTGTACTTCCTACTATGAAGTAATATTATTTCCTCTTTACTAGCTTCCACTGTTTTGAAAAAGAAATGGCAGAAAAGAGTTGAAGAACGTCGTCAGAGCAGCAAAACTAGAAAAAATTATGTTTAGATAATTTCCAAGGCTTATTTCAAACATAGCATGCTCAGCTGTTTTCCTTAGAGGCTCACATTTTGGATTTTGCTTCACACTTTCTTCCCTCTCTCATTGTAACAGTTTCCCTTTGCCTTTTGTTTGGGTACTTGGGTGTAACATGAGAATGAAATTGTATCCGACATTATAAAGGGAGTAATAAACATTTGATCAAAGCATCACCACATATATTTAATCTTCTCATACATAAAACACACTTAAATAAAGTCTGCAGAGAACTAGAGGAGAAATGCTTAGTTCTTAGACTGAGTTATATAAGCTAGTAGGTGCCAAGCATGTTGCACAGAGACCCTGATAGCTAAAGGGCACAGCTATTCCAAAACAGGAGCTCTTTCAGTATGTTGAACGTGATACTTTATAAGAGAATCAGCAAGAGGGATTCACTTTTTTATTTATTTTTCACCTGAGCAACTATTATAGCAATGATTTTATATCATTCTGTATAAAAATCTGCTCTGGTTTTCATGTACAAACAGGAACACATCTATCTGTCTGTCTTTTATTAACTAACCATTTTTTTGATTCTCAATTCCCTCAGGGTTGGATGAATGAGATCCACAGCTATGACCCAGAGATGTACCATGCCACCCTGACCCACTCCATTTATGTCCGCTTAGAGGGCTCCGTCCTGCGTCTGTCCAAGCCCAACAGGAACATCTCCCGCCGTGCCGCACACAACGAGCCAAAACCCGACGTCACTTACATCAGCCAGAAGATCTACGACCTGACGGACAGCAGGGTGAGCTTTTCCTTTTTCTAACCATTGGAACTGTGAGTCTGTGTGTCAAGAAGACGTGAAACATGCATTTACTTCCCATTGGGCTTTTGTGTTTGATGATAATCATAACAGATGGTGTCATAGAACAGATGTCATCTCTAATAGGCTTGACTGTATTTACTAACTGGCCACAGTCATTGATAAATCTACAAATCTTTTATGTCTAAGTTTGAAATTAGATACAACATATCACTAAACACAATTAGGTTACAGTATATTAGCTTACATTAGTTTAGACAACAAATACAGAACTTAAGATATAAACATTACAAGCTGAGTCAGGGCAGTTTCTTTTAACAAAACTAAAGAATTGGGAAGAATTGTGAGAAAACAAGGGAATACTAAGCAAACAAATAACTAATGCAGCACAGATCTTGCTTAAAAGTTAAGTGCAATTAGGATTTTATCCATAGTCTTAAGCACTGAGGGTTCATCTGGACCCAGGGAAGCAGAACAGAAGCTCTCTGATGAAAAAAAAAGCCCTGATTCTCATTCCAGATCTGCAAACAAGGAGTTCTGAGATAAAGGGGGAAAAAACTAGAGTCTCTGTTTTAATAAGAAAAGCTTAGGTCATTTTAGGCTACTAATGCGATTGGTCCTGCCAACGTACATCACATTTCCTCTGCCTCAGCTTTTTCACTCGTTTCCTAGAAAATATTTCAGTAGCACTAGATATCAGTAGTCGGTAAACAAAAAAGAAAAAAAAACTTAATTTAAATTCTAACCCTTTTTTGCTTTGTGTCGTTTCAAAAAAATGCAAATAGATCTAAGTTATGGGCGCTTAGATTCTTGTTGCCCAAATAACATATCTATAAAAAAGTGGAATTGTACAGGATGTAAGCATAGGTCATGTAAAAAAAAAGCAGAAATGCTAATCTATAAGTAGTAAGAGAGTTTTTTTTATTTTCAAGGCATTGCATACGGCAGCATGATGGGTAAAAGCTAAAAGGAAAGAATCACAAGGAAGTATTTCCGTTGGCAGACATACTATTGGCAATGTCATTCCGTAAAAATTCAAAAAATATCCACTGGACTTGGTTTTCAAGATTTGAAGACGTTTCGCCACCTCTCCAGGAAGCTTTCTCAATTCAAATGTCTGGATCCGCAGTGAGTTTGAGTCTTATATAGACAACGCCTTGTATCGCTTGGAAACATGCTATGGTAACCTGTGAACAATACCTCCTT